>NW_028178077.1:0-9511 GCF_964030765.1 Micromesistius poutassou | reverse complement strand
GGCATGCTAATAAAGATGTACACGTCCAAGCAGTTTAAATATTGAACATATGAAACATAATAATGTCGACCAAAGGTAAAATACGAAGAGGGTTTTTTCTCTGCCTCTCTGTTTTAACTCCCACAGTATGACTACTCCTTACATTCCTAATTGTTCATTGTTTTTTATTTTCATGGAAAAAAGTTGCAGTCGTTGGATGTCAAAGAATGTAAATGAGGAAGCGACTGAACCCTGCCCCCCGGCGGTGAGTGGTGGAGCTGCAGCCCGATTCTCTCTATTATTTTGAACTCGTTCGGCCGCCGTAGAGAACCCATGAGCGAACCCTGCCCCCCGGCGGTGAGTGGAGGAGCTACAGCCTGTTTTCTCTCTGTAGTTTTGAACTCGTTCGGCCGCCGTACAGAATGTTGTTTGTTTTGTTGAAATCCAAAATGGCGGAGGAAGTTGACCGAGTTCGAATCTCAGCCGCGGAGCTCCGAGCCGAAGCGTCAACTTTGATCGATATCGGTCGCACCGGTAAGACCAGATAATCGATTTTTAAGTAAAGCTGAAAGCAGCGCAGCGGCTCTCGACCAGGACGCAGTCTGGGTCAACGTTCGGTTCTGGTTAGCCAGTAGCTCCCAGGCTAGCTACTCTCTGCTCCCGCCTTGTTTATGTTTGAATAATAACTTAATCTCTGACATTACATTTGTTCTGTACTAATAACAACTATGATCCCGTGATCCGAGAGAACCACAGCGTGTGTTAAAGGAACCCATACATGTTATATGGCTCATGAAGGGTTTGACTCAAGTAAAGTTCTGCGGTGTTGGAATTACCAACAACACCAATACAATAAGACCAGTATAATAACACCAGTATGATAAAACCGGTATGATAAGACCAGTATAATACACCAGTATAATACACCAGTATGATCACACCAGTATAATCACACCAGTATAATCACACCAGTATAACCACACTAGTACCACCACACCAGTATAATACACCAGTATAATAACACATTTATCACTGACTGATTCATCACTCCTTATAAAGCATCTCATATAGCATATGGGAATCTGGTGCTCAACGTTAATACAAGCCGGCTGCACATCCTACGTGCAATATTATGAACCAGCAGCATGATTTCCCGGGGATTTGTAGTAGTTGGCCTGCAAAATAAAGGTCAGTCAGTTTACCGCTTTGAAAATGAAAAGATAATTTCAAGTCAATTACTTGTGTGTTGAGACTCTTGGGTGCTAATATAATATTATTGGCTCACTTTCTTATCTTCTCTCTGTGTGTTCCAGCAGAAGATCCCCAGCAGCCCCGGGGACAGCAGCAGCAGCAGAAGAAGAAGCGTGAGGCAAAGCGCCCTCAGCTCAACATCTACCAGCCAATGGCTGGACCAGTAAAGCCTGGCCCTGACAGTGAGGGAGAGAACGCCCCCCCGAGTCTCTGTGGTTCACAGGAGAACGTGAGCTCACCCCAGTCTGACAACAAGATGGTTCCTGATAAGTTCTCGGAGGGCCAGAAACACGGAGCCCGCCCAAGGGGCCACGGTGGCAACAAGCAGAGCTGCAGGAAGGCGGTCGTGGTCAGTGTCGCACGTCCCCCGTCCGCCAAAGAAGAAGCTCCCGGAAACGACTTCGCTGAAATGCAGGAAGAACTCCAAGAGTCCGCCGGCGCCGCTCACCTGAGCCGGAAGGCGCGGAAACCGGATCAGCAGTTCTACCGGCCCGGGAGCCGGCGGAGTGCCCAGGAGAAGGAGCCGGACGCAGACAGAGAGCCAGCCAGACCGCCACCTGAGAGCATCCCTCCACAGGCCGAGGCCCCACCCCAGAACCACGCCCGGGCCGGGGCAGGAGGCAAACACACGGCCCCACATGAGGAAGGAGGGGAAGAGAACAAGGGGAACGATGGAAAGCCGACCAGAGACAGACCTAACGACAAGAACAGAAAGAAGGCCCGGAGGGATGCGGACAGACCTCCATCGCTCCCCACGGCCGAGCCAGTGCCAGAGGCTCTCGCCAACAAGGTGGGGAAGCTCAGCTTGAAGGAGAAGGAAGAAGGAGCAGCCGGGAAGGAGGACATGGAGGCCGGACGCCAAAGAGCAAAGGTCTCTGAGGAGAATAAGAAAGCCCAAGGAGAAGGAGAGACCCCCGAGAAGAAGAGGGAGCGAGGAAACCGGAGGAGGAGAGGAGGCGAGAGGGAGAAGGACGCTCTCCCCGAGTCTGGGAGAGTAGCAGAGAGTGGTGGAGGAGGAAAGAGCGAGGGGAAGAGTGACCCTGGTCCAGAAGAGACCAACAGGCGGGCATCAGATGGCAGTCGAGGCCAGGAAACCCGCCAGCCGGCCAAGGGAAGAGACAACAACCGGACCCGGGACAACCGGAAAGGGGCCGATAAACCCGACAACAACAGCAGCACCAGCCGGGCCCCCGACCAGGAGAGAGACGCTGGCGGCGGCAGACTAGAGCGGGCCCCGGCAGCGAGCAGCGCGAGAAACAAACCCAACGCCAAAAACCCCTCGTCCTCCAAGCGCTACTCAAAGTCGGAGATCCGGCGCTCCCGAGACCGCACCTACAGCAGCAGCTCGGCCAGCAGCGCCACCAGCTTCGACCCCTCGGCGGGGGGAGGAGCGGCCAGAGGACGGCGTTCCCGCGGCCGGGGGCGGGGCGCCGGGAGCAGGCGGAGGGAAGGAGGGACAGGAACAGCCACAGCTGGGCCGTCAACGGGCAGTCGTCCACCGAATCGCCTGAGGGCAGTGACACGAGCGCTCCCGCGAAGGACAGACGGAGTGGGAGGAGGGACGGGGGGGAGAGGGACAGAGAAGGGGAGAGGGAGAGGGAGCGAGGAGGGGAGAGGGAGAGGGAGCGAGGAGGGGAGAGGGAGAGGGACAGAGGAGGGGAGAGGGAGAGGGAGCGAGGAGGGGAGAGAGAGCGAGGAGGGGAGAGGGAGCGAGGAGGGGAGAGAGAGCGAGGAGGGGAGAGGGAGCGGGGAGGGGAGAGGGAGCGAGAGCGAGGAGGGGAGAGGGAGAGGGGAGGGGAGAGGCCGAGAGAGGAGAGTCACAGGCCGAGGCCGCTGAGGGAGGGCGGGCGGGGCATCCTGCGTGTGTCCCTGGACCAGCCCTCCCCCGGCGCAGCCCGCTCCGCCCCGCCCCAGAGCGACGCCGGCCCCCAGCGGCCGCCGGGCTCGTTGCCACGCGGGAGGGGCCGGGGCATCCTGGTTCTCCCCGCCCACACGGACCTCTCTGGGGGCCCGCAGCCCGGGCCCCGGCTCCTGTTCGGGGGGGCCAGAGGGGCGGCGGTGGGCCGGGGCAGGGGGGGCCGCGGCGGTGGCACCAGGCGGCTCTGGGACCCCAACAACCCAGAGCAGAAGCCGGCCCTGCAGCGGGCCCCCCAGCACGGCCCCCTGCAGCCGCCCATGTACCTGCAGACGGGCGGCGGCTACGGGCCGCTGCACTTCTTGGACACGGACGACGAGGTGGCTGGGAGCCCGCCCGTCTTCCAGGGGGAGGGCTTCCCGAGCCAGCAGGCCGCCGCCGCCGCCTACTACAAGTTCCAGACCTCGGACAACCCCTACGGGTACGCCGGGCCCCCGGGTGGCCCCCACGCCCCGGGGGCCGGCACGGCGCAGCGTTACCCGTACCCCTACCACGTGAGCCCACCCTACTATGGGGGCCCCACTAACGGCCTGTACCCCCCTCCCGGGGGATATCGGCCCCACGGCTACGCCCAGCTGGGGGCCGGGGGGGGGGGAGCCACGCCCGAGGAGGTGGAGCAGCAGAACCGGGGCGAGCTGGGCCGCATGCTGAGAGGAGCGGACGCCCAGGAGCTACAGATCAACAACCTCCTGTCCCGGGACAACCTGAGCGCCGAGGGGCTGGAGCGCATGGCCAAGCTCAGGTGAGGCCTGGAGCGGCTCAGGACCAGGCCCCTGGTTCCCTGTGGAGCCAGGCTCTGAACCAGGCCCCTGTGGAACCAGAGCCCCACCATCGTGGTGTTATCATGAAGTTTATAACCCACCACCATCATGGTGTTATCATGTAGTTTATAATGATGACACCACCACCATCATGGTGTTATCATGAAGTTTATAACCCAACACCATCGTGGTGTTATCATGTAGTTTATAATGATGACACCACCACCATCATGGTGTTACCATGTAGTTTATAGCCCAACCAACGCTGCTATTGAATGGAGATGTTTAACCATTCAAATATCACAAGTGGTTAGAACGTATTTAAATATGGCTGAGGGACAGTATGAACCTAAAGCTTATCTCTGATCAGTCTGTGCTACTGCTTTAGTGTCAGCGGAGACCCTTCCACTGACCTATGGCCCTCTCCTCCTCCTCACTGTGTGTCCCCGTCCCTCTCCTCCTCCTCCTCCTCCTCCTTCCTGTGTGTCTCCTCCTCCTCCTCCAGGTTGGAGCTGCTGTCCGTGTACCAGCAGGTCATCCTGACGGACATAGAGTTTGCCGACCAGCAGAGCGTGGACCAGGCCCTGTGGAAGAACGTCTACCACCAGGTCATCGAGCGCTTCCGTCTGCACCTCAAGGAGGCGGGCGGCGAGCAGGCCCCCGGCATCAGGAGCCTGCTGCTGGCACTGCTCCACCAGGTGGGGACACCATATATAGATATAGATATATAAATATATCTATATATACTGTATATCAGGGTTAGATTATCATCAGGAGGACCTTCCTTATCTTATTTGTGACAAACTATCACTTAATTTTGAGATGCGGCGATTCAACACTGTGTGTGTGTGTGTATGTGTGTGTGTGTGACAGGGGGCTGTGTTCTTCGACGCTCTGCTCCAGAAGCTGCAGACGGCGTTTCACTTCAATCTGGAGGACTACATGGATGGCGTGGCCATCAGAGCGCGTCCTCTACGCAAAACGGTACGCACACCAAGGGGACTGCATTACCCAGGGTGCACTGGGGTTCAATGCTTGTACCTGAACCGACAACAAGGGTTGGGGTGACCATATGTATTCACTGTGACATTAGTAAGTCTTGAAATCTGAAGTGAAACACGGCACATGTATAGCATGCTAACATGAACCTGCTCCTGGCGGGTCTCTGTTCACCTGGTCTGTGTTTACCTGGTCTCTCTGTTCACCTGGTCTCTGTTCACCTGGTCTGTGTTTACCTGGTCTCTGTTCACCCGGTCTGTGTTCCCCTGGTCTGTGTTCCCCTGGTCTGTGTTCACCTGGTCTGTGTTTACCTGGTCTCTCTGTTCACCCGGTCTGTGTTCACCCGGTCTGTGTTCACCTGGTCTGTGTTCCCCTGGTCTCTGTGTGTCTCTGTTCACCCGGTCTGTGTTCACCTGGTCTGTGTTCACCCGGTCTGTGTTCACCTGGTCTGTGTTCCCCTGGTCTCTGTGTGTCTCTGTTCACCTGGTCTGTGTTCCCCTGGTCTCTGTGTGTCTCTGTTCACCTGGTCTGTGTTCCCCTGGTCTCTGTGTGTCTCTGTTCACCTGGTCTGTGTTCCCCTGGTCTCTCTCCAGGTGAAGTATGCTCTGCTCAGCGCTCAGCGCTACATGATCTGCCAGGGAGACATCGCCCGGTACCGGGAGCAGACCAGCGACTCCGCCAACTACGGCAAGGCCCGCAGGTCAGTCCTCCATCTTTACTTATCTTAATCTAAGGTAAGGCCCGCAGGTCAGTCGGCCGTCTTTACTTATCTTAATCTAAGCCGTGTGCTAAGCTAATGTGCTACCTACCATAGAGTATTAACACATCAAAACCCTTGAAGATCACTGGATGATATTTGTCCAATGTGGAGGTTGATTGATTGTTTCTGATTGGTTGCTCTCCAGCTGGTACCTGCGGGCCCAGCAGATCGCCCCGAAGAACGGACGGCCCTACAACCAGCTGGCCCTGCTGGCCGTCTACACGGTAGGGGTCACCGGGGTCACCGGGGTCAGAGTTCACCTCTGCCTTGTTTGGTTCTGCCCCATTTTCCCACAGCTCAAACATTCCCCATCAAAGCCCTGGAACCTTTAACGAGACAGTCCAATTAAATAAAACGATAACATTACAACAATCAAACCGGCAAAGGGATTCGCTATCAAATTAAATAAACCCCTCTGTTTGGTTCCATCCCTCCCCTGTAATGAACCCCTCTCCTCTGTTTGGTTCCATTCCTCCTGTGTCTCAGAAGCGGAAGCTGGATGCTGTGTATTACTACATGCGCAGCCTGGCTGTGTCCAACCCCATCCTCACAGCCAAGGAGAGCCTGATGAGCCTGTTTGAGGAGGCCAGACGCAAGGTCTCACACACACACACACACACACACACACACACACACACACACACACACACACACACACACACTCTTAATGAAGCTTGGCCACAAGATATACCGTTAAGACATTCTATAGGCTGTAGATTTCATACACTAGTTTATACCATATCTGAATAGTACGGCGCCACGGAGGAATCAACACACTTAACAAACATGCAAATAGACGAAACACAATCAACTGAAACGTCTTCATCTCTCAGACAACATATTAAGAAACAGGCTGTGAATCCAGACAAACAACAGACAACCCGTTAAGGGGCCCACACACCGCCCAGACTCAAACCAACGGCCAACCTCCTTTATCCGACCACTGCGTTGCCTCTCGTCTGATCTGTTCGGCCGAAAAGTTGCATTGAAACACACCGCAAAGACTACTGCTCCGTAACATCGGGTGGCACTAGTCTGGTGCCAGTAATCCAAAACATGAGAACAGGAAATGATGAAACAGAGTGCAGACCAAAGATTATCAGATTAGAAAACAAAGCGTACACAGGATTGGCTCTTTATTCGTTTGTGGAATACAATACTAACGATACAATACTGCTACTACTATACTAATGTGTAGAAATATCACCAAAATGTGATGCAACGACGAAGTGTTTTTTGTAACTCTGCTCCATCTCTCTCTGAAGTGGTTTGTTTACCATCGTCACTTTGGCCCCTCCCACACACCGCACTGATTCGCCAGCACACAACCAATCAGAGTATACAATGGCTCCAATCCTCAGACCTCCAACACTCTCACATGTTGAGTCAGACCAGACACACCGTCCACGCGGTTCCAAAAGCCTCCAACAGCTGAACACAGAACTGATTTGTTCCCGAACTCGTGCGAGTCTCCCTAAACGTTTCAGACGGCCAATGGTTCGGCCGGTGTGTTCCACGCTTTAAAGACTGGCGCTACAGCCACGGCCGGCGACAGCAGACGTGTTTCAGAGTCAAAGTGACGCAGCAGATATCAGCCACTGATCATGTGATCACAACCTGGTTCTGCCGCAGGCGGACCAGCTGGAGCGCCGCAGGAAGCAGGACGGAGAGGGCCTGTGGCGGGGCCCCGCGGTCAGGGGCCAGGTGAGGGGCCCAGAGGGGGCCCGGGTGGAGCTCTGGATCCGTCCCCACGCCTCGGGGGCCCGCCGGGGGGGCAGCGAGTCCAGCCGGGACTCTGAGCAGGACGGGGAGCTGAGCACGCTCAGTGCCAGTGATGTAAGCCTGAGACTCTCTGTCTGTCTGTCTGTCTGTCTGTCAAGGAAAGTGGATTTTTTTGCCTCTGATTCATCGTATGACTCCGCAAGTAGTCCGGACACTTATCAACCCCAGCGTACTCGGTTGCTAAGCAACGTCAACGTCTTTGTCAGATTATTTCTCTGCTGATCAACACTACGAATGCTGGTAACAAATGAATTGTAAAAAGACACACTGTGTGGTTATTATTTAGTTTTGGCAAGTAGCCGTGTAATAAGTGGGATAATGTATAGTTACGTCGCCAGTCATTATTGAAAATAAGCCCCTTCAGGGCGAAGCAACACACCAAACATATTATATATATATATATATATACATATATACATACACACCTATTCACACTAGCGTTGAAGTCCTGCACCACAACAGAAGAACAGAAAGAAAGTGCCTCTGAGTGTAGAACACAATACCGGTCTTAAGACCCTTTCTCTCCAGCTTGTCTTAAGTTTCCCACAGGTCTTAAAATATGACTTTGACAGAATAGATTTTTCCTCTTTCTATTTTATAACTTTAATGACCTCACCTTTTTTATCTCTCTTCTCTTCTCGCAAACCCTTCCCTTATGGCTAGTTGCCTCTGCATCCAGATTGTCAGTGTGTCTGTTCCAAGTGCTGTATTTATTGATTTAGCATGAAATCGATTCAAGGGTTTATAACCTTTAGACGGCTCCGGCTTACCCATGTGGAGCTAGTGGATGCTACTATTTAAAAACATACAACATAGCGTGTACAACTCCATTTCACATGGAGTTCAACACGCTTTTCTGCTTTCATCTTTGAAGTTGCATATGTAGTGTATCACATATACACTACATAACTGGTTAAATGCAACAATGTATTACCATAGTAACTCCCCCCGAGCAGAAGGTGGTTGAAGAGACTTGACCAGAACAATGTGTGGTTCTGGTCCAGCCGTAGACCTTCGCACCTCCGGAACGTCCACTGTCATCTTCAACATCTGTGAACAACTGCTCAAGGCTTTGATTCCTTGTCTGTCCAGGGTTGCTTATGACACGGTTAGCAGGAGCCCACAGCTCTCCCTGTGTGAAGGTTAGGGTCCAGTGGCATCAGGTTGTTGATGTGGAGGATAGGGTCCGCAGTGGCATCAGGTTGTTGATGTGGAGAGCTGCCATTTAGAACCCAGGTAGACATCGGCATTTTGATGAAACATGCAGCAAAACATTCAGCTGTTGTATGTTTGGTTCAAGGTGCCTGTGTGTATCCGAATGTACTCCAAGAGAGTACTGAAGGAACACGGTCTCAGCGGTCTGTCCTTGTGTTCCGCTCTGTAGCTCAACAAGAGGTTTATTCTGAGTTTCCTGCACGCCCATGGAAAGCTCTTCACTAAAGTAGGGTGAGTGTTCTCCCTGTCGCAACCTGGAACAATATTGATCAAATATAGTTGTATGGTTATTTTGTTACAAAACATTGCATTTCTCAATAAGTTAATTATTTGGTTATATATATGCACCACGCAAAAGTATGATTTTATTCATTCCAAAAAATAAGCATTATACCCAATCTGAGATCCATATAATGTATTGATTCATGTTACATCACCAAGCATATGCTCACTGTGTGTGTGTGTGTGTGTGTGTGTGTGTGTGTGTGTGTGTGTGCCTGGCAGCATGGAGTCGTTCCCAGCGGTGGCGCTCCGGGTCCTGCAGGAGTTCCGGGCGCTGCTGCAGCACAGCCCCACGGCGCTGGGACGGACACGGCTGCTGCAGATCATCACCATCAACATGTTCACCGTCCACCACGCCCACAGCAGAGGTACACATCCACCACACTCACAGCCGAGGTACACATCCACTATACATCCACCACACTCACAGCCGAGGTACACATCCACCACACATCCACCACGCCCACAGCAGAGGTACACATCCACCACACTCACAGCCGAGGTACACATCCACCACACTCACAGCCGAGGTACACATCCACCACACTCACAGCCGAGGTACACATC
>NW_028178078.1:5000-10000 GCF_964030765.1 Micromesistius poutassou | reverse complement strand
ACCGCTGTCACCACTCTGGCTTGGCACTCGACACTCAGGGTGGGCGCTGCACGTGGGGTTAGCCTGCACACAGCGCCCGGGGTACCGGGCTTTGAGAAACAATCGTACAGGCGGACCGTGGCTGTCAGGAGTAGAGTTGGACCCCCGTGTAGGTCAACCTATCCAGAACCACGGCCCACCCTCGTAAGACAACTGGGACAGACGGGTCTACTCGGCTACTCGCTTCGGTCGCACGACCGCCCTGAGGCGGAGGCACTGCTTTCGGGCACACGGTGTGAGGCACCCTTCATGTGGAACTATAGCCACAATGGGGCCCTCACTGGGGTGTGCCGCTTATGCAATTTCCGTCGAACGCTCCTCGTAAGGACGCGGGGCCTCCAGTCATCCTCTTGACTGTGCACCTACTGTCTCCGACCTATACTAGGATGGTGGTATGTCCTTCCAACACAGGGGTCAAACGTGTAGTAGGCGAAGCCCAGGGTTTTACAGGCTGCAGACTGCTATTTTTCTTGTTTTCGGTACCCCTGGTGTAAAAACTCGAAAATCCCAACCCATGGTAGACTAAAACCAACCCATGGTATACTAAAACCAACCCATGGTATACTAAAAGCTGCCCCTGGTAGACCACCGAGAAAAGACTCTGTCTGATTTTTGGATTTTTCTCTTTTTCCTCAAAATCAGACAGAGTCCCATAGTTAGTGCACCATGGGTTGCGTTTTTGCAGAATTACAGAAAAGACTCTGTTCAATTACCAAAAGACGTCCCATGGTAGCACAAATTTAAATTGAATTCATCCAGGCTTGGGGTCACTCACTACACTATTCAGTCCGACATGGTGAGCCTTTTCGGACTCACACGCGACGTGTTCCCCCTCCTCTGGAGGGTCCACAGGACCTCCAGGCTTGGGGTCACTCACTGCTCCACTCAGTCCGACATGGTGAGCCTTTTCGGACTCACACACGACGTGTTCCCCCTCCTCTGGAGGGTCCACAGGACCTCCAGGCTTGGGGTCACTCACTACACTATTCAGTCCGACATGGTGAGCCTTTTCGGACTCTCACGCGACGTGTTCCCCCTCCTCTGGAGGGTCCACAGGACCTCCAGGCTTGGGGTCACTCACTACACTATTCAGTCCGACATGGTGAGCCTTTTCGGACTCACACACGACGTGTTCCCCCTCCTCTGGAGGGTCCACAGGACCTCCAGGCTTGGGGTCACTCACTACACTATTCAGTCCGACATGGTGAGCCTTTTCGGACTCTCACGCGACGTGTTCCCCCTCCTCTGGAGGGTCCACAGGACCTCCAGGCTTGGGGTCACTCACTACACTATTCAGTCCGACATGGTGGGCCTTTTCGGACTCACACACGACGTGTTCCCCCTCCTGTGGAGGGTCCACAGGACCTCCAGGCTTGGGGTCACTCACTACACTATTCAGTCCGACATGGTGGGCCTTTTCGGACTCACACACGACGTGTTCCCCCTCCTGTGGAGGGTCCTAAACACCTCCAGGCTTGGGGTCACTCACTACACTATTCAGTCCGACATGGTGGGCCTTTTCGGACTCACACGCGACGTGTTCCCCCTCCTGTGGAGGGTCCTAAACACCTCCAGCCTTGGGGTCACTCACTACACTATTCAGTCCGACATGGTGAGCCGTGTCGGACTCACACGCGACGTGTTCCCCCTCCTCTGGAGGGTCCTAAAGACCTCCAGGCTTGGGGTCACTCACTACACTATTCAGTCCGACATGGTGAGCCGTTTCGGACTCACACGCGACGTGTTCCCCCTCCTCTGGAGGGTCCTAAAGACCTCCAGGCTTGGGGTCACTCACTACACTATTCAGTCCGACATGGTGAGCCGTGTCGGACTCACACGCGACGTGTTCCCCCTCCTGTGGAGGGTCCTAAACACCTCCAGGCTTGGGGTCACTCACTACACTATTCAGTCCGACATGGTGAGCCGTGTCGGACTCACACGCGACGTGTTCCCCCTCCTCTGGAGGGTCCCAAAGACCTCCAGGCTTGGGGTCACTCACTACACTATTCAGTCCGACATGGTGAGCCGTTTCGGACTCACACGCGACGTGTTCCCCCTCCTCTGGAGGGTCCTAAAGACCTCCAGGCTTGGGGTCACTCACTACACTATTCAGTCCGACATGGTGAGCCGTTTCGGACTCACACGCGACGTGTTCCCCCTCCTCTGGAGGGTCCTAAACACCTCCAGGCTTGGGGTCACTCACTACACTATTCAGTCCGACATGGTGAGCCGTGTCGGACTCACACGCGACGTGTTCCCCCTCCTCTGGAGGGTCCTAAAGACCTCCAGGCTTGGGGTCACTCACTACACTATTCAGTCCGACATGGTGAGCCGTTTCGGACTCACACGCGACGTGTTCCCCCTCCTCTGGAGGGTCCTAAAGACCTCCAGGCTTGGGGTCACTCACTACACTATTCAGTCCGACATGGTGAGCCGTGTCGGACTCACACGCGACGTGTTCCCCCTCCTCTGGAGGGTCCTAAAGACCTCCAGGCTTGGGGTCACTCACTACACTATTCAGTCCGACATGGTGAGCCGTGTCGGACTCACACGCGACGTGTTCCCCCTCCTCTGGAGGGTCCTAAAGACCTCCAGGCTTGGGGTCACTCACTACACTATTCAGTCCGACATGGTGAGCCGTTTCGGACTCACACGCGACGTGTTCCCCCTCCTCTGGAGGGTCCTAAAGACCTCCAGGCTTGGGGTCACTCACTACACTATTCAGTCCGACATGGTGAGCCGTTTCGGCCTCACACGCGACGTGTTCCCCCTCCTCTGGAGGGTCCTAAAGACCTCCAGACTCGGGGCTACTCACTACACTATTCAGTCCGACATGGTGAGCCGTTTCGGCCTCACACGCGACGTGGTCCCCCTCCTCTGGAGGGTCCTAAAGACCTCCAGACTCGGGGCTACTCACTACACTATTCAGTCCGACATGGTGAGCCGTTTCGGCCTCACACGCGACGTGTTCCCCCTCCTCTGGAGCCTCCAGAAGACCTCCAGGCCGTTCTCTGCCTTCTTCCCCTGGAGCCCCCCTTACACACGGGATGGGCTATGTCCTTCCAACACAGGGGTCAAACGTGTAGTAGGCGAAGCCCAGAGTTTTACAGGCTGCAGACTGCTATTTTTCTTGTTTTCGGTACCCATGGTATAAAAACCCGAAAATCCCAACCCATGGTAGACCAAAACCAACCCATGGTATACTAAAACCAACCCATGGTATACTAAAAGCTGCCCCTGGTAGACTACGGAGAAAAGACTCTGTCTGATTTTTGATTCTCTCTTTTTCTCAAAATCAGACAGAGTCCCAGAGTTAGTGCACCATGGGTTGCGTTTTAGGAGATTTACAGAAAAGACTCTGTTAAATTTCCAAAACACGTCCCATGGTAGTTTAAATGGACTTTGTGGTTTCTTTAGTTCATCCAGGCTCAGGGGGACTTGATGTTCTTGCCAGTCCGGGATGGTGGACTCTCTGGGCCTGCCACAGGACGTGGTCCTGGTCCCCTGGAGGGTCCACAAGACTTGAAGTGGTTTTTGCCTCTTTTTTCTTTCTTTTTTTCCTCAGACACACACGGACCAGGCCTCCCCCTACAACGTCCCACACCCCCAGAGCCGGCCTCCATGCCTCCAGCAGACACCCAGGCACCACCCCCACATGAGGGGCCCCAGGTCCAGGCCCCGGGGGACCGGGACCGGGACCCGTACTGGGCCAGCACCCAGACCCAGACACACACGGACCAGGCCTCCCCCTACAACGTCCCACACCCCCAGAGCCGGCCTCCATGCCTCCAGCAGACACCCAGGCACCACCCCCACATGAGGGGCCCCAGGTCCAGGCCCCGGGGGACCGGGACCGGGACCCGTACTGGGCCAGCACCCAGACCCAGACACACACGGACCAGGCCTCCCCCTACAACGTCCCACACCCCCAGAGCCGGCCTCCATGCCTCCAGCAGACCCCCCAGCAACACCCCCACATGAGGGACCCCAGGTCCAGGCCCCGGGGGACCGGGACCGGGACCCGTACTGGGCCAGCACCCAGACCCAGACACACACGGACCAGGCCTCCCCCTACAACGTCCCACACCCCCAGAGCCGGCCTCCATGCCTCCAGCAGACCCCCCAGCAACACCCCCACATGAGGGACCCCAGGTCCAGGCCCCGGGGGACCGGGACCGGGACCCGTACTGGGCCAGCACCCAGACCCAGACACACACGGACCAGGCCTCCCCCTACAACGTCCCACACCCCCAGTCCCGACCTCCATGCCTCCAGCAGACACCCAGGCACCACCCCCACATGAGGGGCCCCAGGTCCAGGCCCCGGGGGACCGGGACCGGGACCCGTACTGGGCCAGCACCCAGACCCAGACACACACGGACCAGGCCTCCCCCTACAACGTCCCACACCCCCAGTCCCGACCTCCATGCCTCCAGCAGACCCCCCAGCAACACCCCCACATGAGGGACCCCAGGTCCAGGCCCCGGGGGACCGGGACCGGGACCCGTACTGGGCCAGCACCCAGACCCAGACACACACGGACCAGGCCTCCCCCTACAACGTCCCACACCCCCAGTCCCGACCTCCATGCCTCCAGCAGACACCCAGGCACCACCCCCACATGAGGGGCCCCAGGTCCAGGCCCCGGGGGACCGGGACCGGGACCCGTACTGGGCCAGCACCCAGACCCAGACACACACGGACCAGGCCTCCCCCTACAACGTCCCACACCCCCAGTCCCGACCTCCATGCCTCCAGCAGACCCCCCAGCAACACCCCCACATGAGGGACCCCAGGTCCAGGCCCCGGGGGACCGGGACCGGGACCCGTACTGGGCCAGCACCCAGACCCAGACACACACGGACCAGGCCTCCCCCTACAACGTCCCACACCCCCAGTCCCGACCTCCATGCCTCCAGCAGACCCCCCAGCAACACCCCCACATGAGGGACCCCAGGTCC
>NW_028178079.1:0-10000 GCF_964030765.1 Micromesistius poutassou | reverse complement strand
GTCTGTGTGTGTGTTGGTGTGCATACATGTATGTCACATCACAAATCATGAAGGGCGAAAAGAGCAAGACTCTCCCCCCCTCCCCCTCCCTCCCTCCCTCTCCCTCCAGGGTGATGAAGGGAGCACCCACCCGGATCTCCTGCCTCTCTCCACTCAGCCTCAGCTCGTTCCTCTCCTTCTCCACCTTCTCCAGCCTCGTCTTCTGCTGCTGCAGCTCCTCCTGCAGGGGGGGGGGGGAGAGAGAGAGAGAGAGAGAGAGAGAGAGAGAGAGAGAGAGAGAGAGAGAGAGGGGGGGGGGGGATAGAGAGAGAGACCTTGTTGAAATAATTGAATAAATGTTGAATAAATGTGTTGCTAAGTTGAAATGCACATAATGCATTGACGAGAGAGAGAGAGTGAGTGAGTGTGAGAGAGAGAGCGAAAGAGAGATGGCCCTGAGAAAAAAGGAGTCAATGAGAGTCAGAGAGGGCCACGGGGGGGGGGAGAGAGAGAGAGAGAGAGAGATAGGGGGGGAAAGGTGGAGAGGGGGGGGGTTGGAATATGAAAGGGGAGAGCGCTGTGGAAGGAGAACAGGGAGATGGGCTCGGGGAGGTGCAGGAGGAGCAGAGACTCCCGCCAGAGGAGCCATGAATAAGTGATGAGGAGCATCAGTGTTTAGCAGCTCCTCCACCTCCTGGACTAGGAGCAGCCAGGAGAGAGGAAGAGGTGAGGAGAGTAGGAGATGGGAGAAGGAAGCGGAGGGGAGGTGAGGAGGAGAGAGCAGGAGGAGGTGAGGAGAGTAGGAGAGGGGAGGAGGAGGAGGTGAGGAGAGAGAGGAGGAGGAGGAGAGAGGAGGCGAGGTGAGGCGAGAGAGGAGGAGGAGGTGAGGAGAGAGAGGAGGGGAGGTGAGAGGGGTAGAGTGGAGGAAATCGGGTAGGAACATTGGTGGGAGGAGAGGAGGGGGGGGGAGAGGAGAGGAGGAGCTCAGGAGTGGAGATGAGAGGAGGAGGGCTGAGGACGGGTGATAAGAGGAGGAGGAAAGGGGTGAGAGGAGGGGTGAGGACGGGTGATAAGAGGGGGAGGAAAGGGGTGAGGAGGGGGTGAGAGGAGCTTAGAGGAGCTGAGAGGAGGAGGGGATGGAGCAGAGAGGAGGTTAAAGGAGGGGATCGTGTGAGAGAGAGGCTGAGAGTGATGAGAAGGTGTGAGGCATAGAGGGGGTGAGGAGCGGGGGAGGAGCGGGGGAGGAGCGGGGGAGAGCAGCTTTTGCGAGGCTTCAGGAGGTGGGGGGGGGCCCGGGGGGGGAGGTGCTGCACTCACGTCCTTGCCCCTCACGCTCTCCTCGCTGAGCGTCACCCTGATGAGCGGCTGCACGGTGGTGAAGAGCTTCCACCAGGGCCAGTCCTTCACCCCGCGGCTCTTCTGGATGTTCTTCTGGATGCAGCGGATCGCCAGGTCCTGGATCTGGAGAGGGGGAGAGGGGGAGGGAGGGGGGAGTGGGGGAGGGAGAGTGGTGAGAAAGAGAATGCCGCACGCACGCAGGCACGCACACGCACACACACAGGCACTGACACACATAGGCACACACACCGGTAGGCATACACACACACCGATTTAACAAGCAGGTTAACACCTGAGGCATTGCCCGTATGTGTACTAATATAAATATTGAACAGCATATACATCATAAACATTATTCATCATACGCACACAAACATTCACACACACACACACGCACACACACACACACACAGACGCACACACAGACCACCCCCCCCCCCACACACCCGGTATAAACGATAGCATACTGGGCTATTATTACTGAGTGATATTAAATTGTGATTGAATCCGAGGATGTGGTACCAGGGGGAAGACACACACACACACACACACACACACACACACACGCGCCGGGTGGTGTAAATTACCTTGATTACACCGTCATACGCGCCACGTGGAAAAGGGGAATTATATGGAGGCGGCGAGCGCCAGTAAATGCCACGGTCACGCGAGGCGGGCACTCAGCCCACAGCAGAGTGGTAATTCATTAAAGTACTCACAACTACTTAAGCTACGGACATCTGTTGTGCTCACACCGTCACACCCACCCCCCCCCGCCCCCCCGCACCGCGCCCCACCACCACTCTGAGGCCCCACCGCCCCGTCTCTTATTGGCTGCTTCTCTGGAGTTTCCACGCTCGCTGCCTCCTCACAACTCTGTTTGATGTTTTTCAGTCGTTTCCTTTTATTTTGCGGCTAATTCGATCAGAGACGGCGATGGGGACGGCTCGGCGCGAGGTGCGGCGCGCTTTTCGCGAGCGTCTCCCGACGCCAACCGCAGATTAAGGGACAGGAACTCAATTAGAGGAGCGGGGGCGCCAGGTGAGCTGAGGCGGCGGTCGCTCGCCTCGACCAATCACCATCCATCACGCCGCCCGGAGGGGGGGGATGTGACGAATAAGAGGAAGGCGCAATCAACGGAATTCGTTTGTGATATTACGCACATCGACGCCAGATATATATATATATCTATATCTATGGATATAGATGGCGCAATTTGATATGCCACAATTTGATTGGTTCGCTATCTCGGGATATTGGCCAATATCCCATGATTGAGATCTCAAACTCGGCATATAGTTTTCATCGCGTGGCGGTCGTCTCGTCACGCTAATAAAAACAAATAAATCCCGGCAAAAAGTGTTTTTTTTTGGAGTGTTCATGTGTAGTTTATACTAAAAGAATGATTCACCTCAGGCTCCATGAATAGTGGGGAATAGCTATTCCCCACTACTGACAGAGCCTTCGGCGAATAATTGTTAAATATACATGAGCCTGTCCATTCTGTCGCTAGGTTTTATATCTATAGATCTATATCTATATTGATATAGATCTATATTTCAATATATATATATATATATAGATTTATATCTATATAGCTAAATACGCATATATATATATATATATATATACAGTATATAGATAGATATTTAGATCTATAGATATATACAGAAATGTGTCTACCCCTTTGCTAGGTTTTCTAAACCTATATATAAATATATATATATATATATACACACATAAATAGAGCTATATATCCATATAGAGATATCTATAGATCTATATCTATAGCTATACATAAACCTAGTCTTTATTTAGATGAGTAAATCTTTACAGATGAAGCTCTCCTCAACGAGGAGTCTCACGGCTGCTGACAGCCGTGAGACAGCGCAGAGCGCGGGGCGGCACGGCCAAACGCGATTAAGGAGGAGACAATAACGGTAAGAGTGGGAGGGGGGCGATGCAAAACAAAGTCGCCCGCCGCGCGGCGTTGGACCGTTGCCACGGTGACGATCAAGATGCCGGCACTCAGACGAAGCAGCTGGCTGCGCCGCGTCTTGCGAGTGCAGATGTGGGACGCGATGCGAGCATGTGCACGCCAAGACGTCGGAGAGTGCTCCCCCTCAGCCCGAGAGAGCAGCCGCCTGGAGACCCGCTGGTCCTCCTGCTTCTCCTCCTCCACCTCCTCTTTATCCTCTCCCTCCTCCTCCTCCTCTCCCTGCTCATTCCCCTCCACCTCTCCCTGCTCCTCCTCTCACTCCTCTTCCTCCCCCTCCTCCTCCTCCTGTCTCCTCCTCCTCATCTCCCTCCTCCTCTTTTCCCTCCTCTTCTCCCTCTCCCTCCTTCCCCTCCTCTTTTCCCTCCTCTTCTCCCTCTCCCTCCTTCCCCTCCTCTCCCTCCTCCTCTTCTCCCTCTCCCTCCTTCCCCTCCTCCTCTTTTCCCTCCTCTTCTCCCTCTCCCTCCTTCCCCTCCTCTCCCTCCTCCTCTTTTCCCTCCTCTTCTCCCTCTCCCTCCTTCCCCTCCTCTCCCTCCTCCTCTTCTCCCTCCTCTTCTTCCTCTCCCTCCTTCCCCTTCCCCTCCCCTAGCTTTCTGCTGACAGCCTTTTTTCCCAGGGATTCCTTGTGTTTTGTAGCTGGTCTGTAGGCTAACGTCTCCTCCCGTTGGGGTTGGAGGGTCAGGTGGTGGTGAGAGGGTTTGACTCTTTACTCTTTGGTCATTCATCATTCCTCCTCCAAACAGAAAGGTTCTTGGTTTGAATCCAGATGTTTGCAGTCTAACCCGTAGGCATCACTGTATAACCCCTACCTGCTCCTTAATGACCTGTCTCTGTACTGTCTAACCCCTACCTGCTCCTTAAAGACCTGTCTCTGTACTGTCTAACCCCTACCTGCTCCTTAATGACCTGTCTCTGTACTGTCTAACCCCTACCTGCTCCTTAATGACCTGTCTCTGTACTGTCTAACCCATACCTGCTCCTTAATGACCTGTCTCTGTACTGTCTAACCCCTACCTGCTCCTTAATGACCTGTCTCTGTACTGTCTAACCCCTACCTGCTCCTTAATGACCTGTCTCTGTACTGTCTAACCCCTACCTGCTCCTTAAAGACCTCTCTCTGCACTGATGACCCCTACCTGATCCTCACTCTTCTATCTTCTAAAGCACTACCCAGTTCCCATGCTAATGGCCAGAGTGCTCAACAGAGAGCCGTATAAACCCACAAGGTTAAAGGTCGCCTGGAGCCTTATCGACGAGTGTGCTCGGATCTCTACGCCGTGCATCGCCGTACTCCCGCGTGACATCGATCGTCGGGGCGATGCTTTCAATTGATCTTCACGTCACAGAGGTCGTTAGGCGTTAACGACCACGTGACCCGAAGACCTTAGAACAGGGCCGGACATTATTATGGGACGTACCGCTGAGCGCAGGTCTAAACCCAGCAACGGGGCCGGGCATGTCTGGGTCTGTGTCTGTAATCCTAAAGCCTAATGTCGGGATGAGAACCTTTGGCCTGTCTGGGGAGAGGTGCGTTCAACATACCCGCCCACCCACCCCCGCCCCCCCATGGGGTTTACTGCTGGAACAGCGGCCTGTTTATTGGCGACGCACCTCGCTGCCAATTTACGTGTGGCAGCGATGGCGCGCTTTTCGTTCTGTTTACTCTCTGGCCGGACGCAGGGAGCAGTAAATTAATGAAGGATTTTATGCACTCAGTGCCATCGATCGCGGGCCACACTTACTCCAATAAGCTTCCTTAAATTAATTTGTGATGAGGTGAGAGGGGAAATGAAACCAGAGCATAAAGGTTTTCACTTCAGCTTATCGCCGCTGCATAATTAAGCTGCCTTGGGGATATTTTAGAGTCTCTGGACAAATGCTCGATACATATTTATCCAATTAAATGTTTGACTTCAAAATCTATTTGAATTAGAGAATGACTCTCTGAAATAGTCTCAGTGAGACTCTGGGCTGTACTGGAGGAGAGAGGGCAGCCTGATAACGTTGTGTTAGAACCGGTTCAGACCGGAGCCTGTTTGATTCCAACACTTTATTCTGCGATTCCTTGGTCACACACGACACTTCATCGCTTACAGCGCAGTCCCTGAAACCACGGCGTCGTATCGACTCCGCTGCCTTTTATAAAAACACAATTCCCACACGCGCAAACAATGACAGGCGATGGGGCTTAGAGGAGATAATGGAGCCCACAGCCGGCAGCTCGGAGCGGGGAGAGAACGTACGACGCTCCATCACGCCCATAATAACCCACTACATCTTACCCCACCCCACACGCTGGCCTGGAGCCCAGAACTATCTAACCCCACCCCACACGCTGGACTGTACTCCACCACAGAACTATCTAACCCCACCCAACACGCTGGACTGTACTCCACCACAGAACTATCTAACCCCACCCAACACACTGGACTGTACTCCACCACAGAACTATCTAACCCCACCCAACACGCTGGACTGTACTCCACCACAGAACTATCTAACCCCACCCAACACACTGGACTGTACTCCACCACAGAACTATCTAACCCCACCCGACACGCTGGACTGTACTCCACCACAGAACTATCTAACCCCACCCATCACAGTGGACTGGGGCTCAGAACTATCTAACCCCACCCGACACGCTGGACTGTACTCCACCAGAGAACTATCTAAACCCCACCCGACACGCTGGACTGGGGCTCAGCGCTAACGCAGGCTTAGTCTTTCGTCAGCGATGCATCCACAGAGGAGAAGGGGACCGCGGCCGGGCTAATGGGCTCTGCGTCGGTTCCTCTGTTGTTCTGTTTTCCTCGGGGAGCTGATTAAAGACCAGCCTGACCTGAACTCCATAAAGGAGGACGTGGCCTGACTCGTTTCCTGTCCGCCGGCACTCATCTACTGCTGGGAGTGTTGACGCAGGGAGGAGGAATGGAGACCAGAACCCATGAATGAGTAATAACAGAAGGGACTCGGACCTAAAACGACACGCATAATAAGGGACTCACCTTTAGAGGAATGGGGGAATCTCATTGGTGTTTTTTTTTCAGACGCTGAAGCTAGTGTTAATATTTATTGATGACGTATATGAATATTGAATGAGGCATACTGACACCCACATAGCCTCTCAATGATTCAGATACAGTTCATGCAGTCTAGTACAATGACAAGCACTCTCTCCCTCTCTCCCTCGCTCTCCTTTTTCTCTCTCGCTCTCCCACTCCACTGTTCACTGAGATAATCTTCCCATGGGGTGAGTATTCAGGAGAGAACGATGTGAGGGAGGGGGAGAAGGAGAGAGACAGAGAGCCAGGGGTGAGAGGGAGGGGGAGCGGTGCGGGAGAGAAAGAGAAAGTGAGAGAGAAAAAGAGAGACAGAGAGAGAGCAAGAGAGATGGTCTTCCTCAGGAGAAGTAGGAGGAGGAGGAGGAGGAGCACGATGGAGGAGGAGGACTATGGAGGAAGAGGAGAAGGAGGGTGGAGGTGATCGATAGCCAGGCGACAGAGCCAGACGTGTCTCCACAGCTCCCCAGGCTGGGGTGGGGGGGGGGGGTGGGGGGGGCGAGATGACTCAATAAGGGGAGAAACAGACGGAGCAGAGGGGGGTGGTGTCTGGTCGATGGCTGAGGTGATGAAGTAACAGTCAGTCCCTCGGGTGACTAAGGATACAGCGGAGTGCGCAGAGCTGGAGTGAATTTGTTTTGGGCTTTCATTATGACAACACATTAGAGGGGAGAGGAGAGCAGATCATCGCCCTCCGTCTTGCAGATGAATCGGGGGCCACTCCTGCCTGATGTCCGGGCGCTTGGATGAGTTAACTTATTTCTTTATGAACTTTTTCCGAACTGTTTCCGGAAACTTTGGATCAACAATTTGGATCACCAATTTGGATCGCGCTTCAATTATCTCGGCCTCAACAAAGCAGAATATTGACATGAAGTGAAGTCCTTTAGCACTTGACTCAAAGGAGAGCCTTGGAATCAACTGTGTGCTAAATAAATAGAAGCTTTGTCGTTGTTTTTGCTTTGGTTTTCCTTTATTTTACCGCACTTTACCCGTGGCGTCGAACCTAGGACCGAATCACAGCCGTTCTGGTATCTGGTATAGCAGCCCCTCCCCTCCGGTGATACTGCTTAAGTAGAAACCGAATGTAGCTCCGCCCCCTACCTTCCTCTTCTTAAAGGCACGGCGCGCCAGGTAACCGCAGCAGGCGGCCTGGAACAGCGTGAGGTTCCTCCTGGTCTGCTCATCCCTCTGCTCCTCCAGCCGGGACAGGGAGCCGGCTCTGAAGAACAGCTGAAGAACAGAACACACACACACAGACGCGCACACACACACACACACACACACAGACGCGCACACACACACACACACACACACACACACACACACACACTCAGAGACACACAGACAGATACAGACACACACACACACACACACACACACACACACACAGTGAAAGGTAAAGAAGAGTTCAACAGCCAATATAAAGGTAGACTCTCTCCCTCTCTCCCCCCCTCCCTCCCCCTCCTTCTCTCTCTCTCTCTCTCTCTCATCCCTCTCTGGGGTGAGCTACACAGAGAGGTCTCGTTTAAAGGCAGCTTCCTCCTAACAGGGATGGATGATGATGACGGGGGAGGAGTAGAGACTATCTCTCCCCCTCCCTCCCTCCCTCCCTCTCTCTCTCCCCGGCTCCGGAGCATAACAGATGATTGTGTGGTCCACACACTGAACAAAAGGTGCCACAGCTATTGAACACTGCGATTGATGAGTTCACTGACAAAAGAATTGCATACTGATTATTAAATTGCCGGGGGCAGAGCGAGAGCGGTCTGCTTTTCGCTCTGCAGATGTGCGGAGAAAGGCAGACGCTCACTGCTGCGTATGCTAATGCGCGGCGGCAGCCAGCTTCAAACTCTCGCTGAGTCAGATAACCGGGAAACGGTTTTTTTTCCGGGGGGGGGCGGGGGGGCGGGGGCGGGATTGAAATACACATTTCCGGCACGGTGAATTAACAAATCAATTCAATGTGTTTTTCTTAGAGAATTGATACGACGATTACTCCCGGTGTTTGAAAGCGTTCCAAGGTGCGGCGGCGGCGCGACGGAGGCAGAGGCCACGGCGTGAGGGGAATTCGCCTTCCTGTTCTTTAAAAGCGGCGAGGCTCTTTGAAGAGGTTTTAATTTGCGCTCCGCCTGCGGGGAGGGGTTCTGACGGCTCGCTGTGTTTCTGTAGCCCCCCCCCCCCCCCCCCCGGAAAGTTCTGGAACGTTCCTCCTCGAATAACGAGGGCAGATTGACACGGAGCCACAGGGTCGTCACGCAAGGCTGGTCACACCGCCACGCGGCGCGCAGGTGCAGCCCGTCAGCACCCAGCGAGGAGCCACTCCCTCCCTGCTTCCTGCCGTTCTCTCCTCCCTCCTTCCTGTTGTTCTCTCCTCCCTCCTTCCTGCCGTTCTCTCCTCCCTCCTTCCTGTCGTTCTCTCCTCCCTCCTTCCTGTCGTTCTCTCCTCTCTCCTTCCTGTCGTTCTCTCCTCTCTCCTTCCTGTCGTTCTCTCCTTCCTGTCGTTCTCTCCTCCCTCCTTCCTGTCGTTCTCTCCTCCCTCCTTCCTGTCGTTCTCTCCTCCCTCCTTCCTGTCGTTCTCTCCTCCCTCCTTCCTGTCGTTCTCTCCTTCCTGTCGTTCTCTCCTCCCTCCTTCCTGTCGACGGGGGCGGGCTGCGGGGCTCCAGGCTCTACTAAGCGTCATTAGCCTCTAAGCGGAGCGATTAGAACAAGAAACGACCCGACGAGGGGCCCGGCGAGGGGCCCGCTGGCAGGGAACACTCTGAGGACATCGCCACGGTAACAGAAAGGGCCGTGATTGGTCGGAGGCAACGCCGTCGGAAAAACCCTCACCTGGAGGTCAGGAAGTGACCTCATGTCGACACCTGGTGTGTGAGGGGGTTAGGCGATTCAACGGGGTGGTTTTATTCAGCTAGTATTCACTAGTGTTAGTGCTAATATAGTATTATTATAGCATACAATAGTAGTAGTACTAGTACTATTATGGTATTAATATAGTATACTATAGTAGTAGTACTAGTACTATTATGGTATTAATATAGTATACTATAGTAGTAGTACTAGTACTATTATGGTATTAATATAGTATACTATAGTAGTAGTACTAGTACTATTATGGTATTAATATAGTATACTATAGTAGTAGTACTAGTACTTTGATTATTATAGTATACTAAAGTAGTAGTACTAGTACTTTGATTATTATAGTATACTAAAGTAGTAGTACTATACCATACTAGCAGTACTCACCCTGCTCAGCCCCATGTGGTAGCTGGTCTTCTCCAAGTCCAGGGCCTCCAGAAGTTCCTCCACAGCCTGAAGAGAGAAGGACACACATTTACACACACACACACACACACACACACACACACACACACAGGACTGGCCCTTTATCCCTCCTCCCTGACCCCTCCCTCCAGGACCCTCCAGACCCAGGAGGCCCTTCTCCTCCCTGCCTGAGGTGGCAAAAACCACCGCCTGACTCAGCTGTCGACCAGTCCTCCCAGTCCTACCAATCTGCCAGCCAGTGTATTAGGTGCTGGTTTCCACCTTCTCTCTCCCCGTATTTTCAACTGTCTCTACCCCACCGTCCTGCCCTCTGCCTCCCCCCTCTCACTGTCTGTAT
>NW_028178080.1:0-16829 GCF_964030765.1 Micromesistius poutassou | reverse complement strand
GGGCCAGACCCCCTCAGGGCCAGAGGACCAGAGGACGGGGGCCAGACCCCCCCAGGACCAGAGGACCAGAGGGCCAGACCCCCTCAGGGCCAGAGGGCCAGAGGGCTCCTTTGGACTGACGGCGCTAGCGGCCCTCTCCCCCATAGCCAGGGCGTTTCTCTCCACTGATCCCAATCAGGGTAATTGTTTCCCCGGGCGTGGGCGGGTCAGCCTCGAGGCTGCAGACATCGCCCCGGCGAGGACTGCCTGCTGCTTACTGCCACGGCGGAGGGCTCTTGGAGTGCACGTCTCTGTGTCTCGGAGCCTCAGCGGTGCCGGGAATGGGGGTCCGAGTAGGACGGCCTAAGGGTTCAGGATACATGTTCACAGACTGTTGTCCATCTGAAGGTAGACCCCAGGGGGAGGGAAGAGGGCCCTAGCTAAGAATGTGTGGAAGGGGGTTAAGCATATTAGTTCTTTACATCCGTGGGATAAAAGCTTGAATTTGGCAGCGAGCGAAGGGCCTCTGGATTCATCATCAGCCAGGAGCTGAACCCTTGAGGGGCTGGCTTACAATCACTGACCTCCTTCCAACTGCCACTGGCCAACTTAGTTTAGATGTTGTTGATGTTGGCTCACGGAGCCTCATGCTAATGGCTCTGCTCTCCCACACGTTTATTCATTGGCGTTTTTGATCGTAAACATGTGTTTGTCCTTCATAAAAAACATGGATCAAGAAGGTTAAAAGGAACAAGGCCGACGTTAACAGCCTGGTCATAAGAGGACCAGCTCGGGGGGGATGAGCCGTACGTCACAGCCGTACATAACCGTCAGCCGCTTCTCTTGATGGACACCACGAGGGGTTCCATTAGTTCAAACGCATCAAAAGAAGCCGTGATTCCAGACACTTTCTTTGCCTAGCGAGTACAAGGACCATGTGCTGACCCAGGGCCCTGGACGGGTCCCTTCCTGGAGCTCTCGTGTGACAACGAGAGCCCACGAGTGACCCTGAGGCCACGGCTCACAAACAGCAGAGACCGCCGAGCAGTCCTTTCCATTAAAGGCCATTAGGAAGAGGATTTTCTCTGTATGCAACACATTGACTTTCTCCTCAGTCGGGTTGGGCTGAGCGAGATTTTAATAAATCCAGTGCATCACGGCCCAGGCGCCCCCGATGCTTCGGCGATGAAAACTAAATCCCCTAATCCCCAAAAACAAAACACCTCGTTCTCTCAGCAGGGCCGGATTCATCATCCACACGCTGGCACCGAAATCAATGAGCAGGACTAAAGGGATCCGCCCTGGTATTATTATTACTGCAGACGGGGGTGTAATGAATGAGCGGAGAAAAGAAGAGTGTTGTTCTGTTATAATCAAGTGTTGATGTGATGAGGTGCACAAAATAAGACATGGTTTGAAGGGGTAGGATTCAATGTGCAGCGTGCTAATTCTCGATACCTCCTTGTTACATTTGTATTGGATTACATACCTGAGCCACGCTACATCAGAATAAGGACCGAGTCTTCTCAGTCGTGTACTCAATTATTACAGCATCACCTGCACCCGGGTCATTTCAACGACACTAGTTGTGAGACGCCCAGAGAGGATCCCGTTCTTATAACAATGAGCCCATGTGCAGAGGGCTGTGAGATCTAACGCTGTGGTGAGGGACGTTCTTTAAAAAGAGAAAATGGAAAATATGAAACGAAAGAATGAAAAACAACCCAACAACCCAACGGCCAGGGGGAGTGGGTCGGCGAGTGTGTTAAGATGCACCCACCGGCGACGTTGACCTTCTCGGCGGCGTTGGCGGCGCTGGGCGCGGCCGTGGCGGGCCCCGTGCCGTTGGTCAGGTTCCCGGGCCCCGTGCCGTTGTAGATGTTGTCCACCTTGGACTCCAGCTTGCCCAACCGGAGCATGATGTTGTCCAGCAGCACGGCCAGGGTCTTCTTCAGGTCTGGAGGGGGACAACGGAGAGCTCAAGACGAGGACCACACACACACCGCCGTTTGCTACCATGATATTACTTCACTGATGCATCATGGGATTTTTTTGATGCCATGTCAAAGGGGGTCAGGAAGCATGCGTGTTAAAAGTTTTAGACGCGCCCCCCCCCCCCCCCCCCGTTGTACTATTTGGATTCACTTTAGCCATCTTAATCTGAGTTTCCTTAAGTGCACCAAGTTCACCCGCCTTTCAGCACCTAAAGTTGATTGGGCTTATTTGGCCATCCGGCGGCCATGTTGTTACAGGTGATCCTTAGCAGCATTTGTTCAACGTGAGGAGAGAAAAATATCATGACCAGAGGTGACAGCGGCCAGGGAATATGTTGATTGCTATAGTTCCCCCTATTGCCCAATATGGATAAAGTTCAGAGCAATTCATCTTGACCCATGTGCCTTTAACTGCACTAAGTTTGATGATGATTGGCTTAAGTTAACTTAAATTGGACCATTTTGGGCCTCTATCGATTTCATCTTATTTGAGCGGTTAGAACCTTCGACCCGATCGATTTGTCGTAGACTAAACGATGTCGTAGACATTTAGTCTACGAACTGTGGTCACAACCTGTGCGACTCCAGGTCCCTGAGGCGTGCTGGGAAGATTGTGGCTGACCCATCTCATCCCGGACACAAACTTTTTGAGCCACTTCCATCTGGCAGGAGGCTGCGCTCCATCAGAACTAAAACCTCCCGCCACAAGAACAGCTTCTTCCCATCCGCAGTTGGACTGTTAAACAGATCTCGGGCTCACTGACACTGACTCTCGTTCCCCCCCTCCAACACACTTAAGTCCCCACAACTGCACTCATTTTTGTCTGATATTATACTTCATTCTGTTATTACCTCATTCTGTCTTCTCTTTTTTGCACTATATTTGTTTGTTATTTGCACTGTCTTCTCTTTTTGCACTATGTTTGTTTTTGCACCACCACACCAAAAAGAATTCCTTGCATGTGTAAACATACTTGGCAATAAATAAGATTCTGATTCTGAACTTCTAGTCACAAGCCACGCCCCTTTGGAAATCATGCCCCGATGGACAAAACTTAATTCCATCTTGTTTTGAATTTGATCCTGAATAGCGTTGGATATCATAGGGTCAATCATGAATCTATACACGTGTTTAAGCCACACCGTGTTGCAGTTATTGGCTCCTGGGGGCTTCACCTTCTTGTGTACAGACTTCCCTTCTTGTACGACGGAGGATGTACAAATGGACTTTGATCTTTGGGAAGTCCTAGGTTCTTAAAGTTGTTCATCACGATGGAACCCATGCTGTAGGTCAGGACGACGGGCACCCAGTCACATGGCTGTAGGTCATGAGATATGCTTGTTCAAAGTTTGCATTGTCAGACCGCTTTAGCGCTACTATTGGAACGTTTCATAAAAGCGGCTTTGGGTGCTCAGGTGTTTCTGGCAAAATAATAACAATAAAAATATTAACAAATACATAGGGTGCCTCGCAAACTGATTGGCCCTCTATAATAAGGCTTGTGGACCAAGACTTTAGTCTATAAACAAATGTGTTAGCAGAGCCATTTCTCCCAACAGAGTCATAACATTAACGTAAAACTTTTCTCTTTTTTCCACATATAACCTTATTGGATTTAAATAGTGCCTTTTCATGGCACACAAAGCACTTTAATTTGTGAGTGTGTGTGCCGGGGATATCACACCTCAACCACTATGCAAATAGCAGAGTGATACAATCTTCATAAACCAAGAAAGCTTCAACACAGATCTTGCACTCCAGTAGATTCCTGCCACTCTCAACTGAAACATCCCTCTACAATGACAGCAAAACATTGGTTTTATTGTACAACTCACAGCTCGCTGGATGCTCTCGTTTGAGTCGAGGGCTGTCTGACGCGTTACTACTGAAAATTTGGTAACGAAACGTAGCTCCTTTTTAAATTCGGCGCAACGCTACTCTTCCCAGGGACAGATGTGACTGCGACACTGCCTTCTCAGGCTGCTATTGCACCGTCTCAGGCCGCTATTGCGCAAGCACGCAGCTAGCAGGCAACACTCCCTTCATGAGCTCTCATTCCACACGGCCAGAGCCCTGACAGAGGCGGGTAGCATGAAGAGCAATCATGGCAAGCTAGAAGCAGCCAACGCTCACTTCTGAGGGATGGAGGCATTCCCATTACGTCAAACTCGTTGAAACTAAGGGGGTGAATGTGAGTTTAAGGTGTACGCTGTGCCCTGGCCAGAAACCTTTGTCCACTGCCGTTAACTCAACTGTGCAGTCCAAGCTTAAATACATGTAAGCAGCCAAGACTTCATTTCCACCAGGTATCTAAACAAGAGTTATATATATGTAACAATTAAATAAGCCCTTATGTATTTTGTGTTCACCTATATGCCCATAAGATGTATGGAGGCTATGTTATTTGATATTGTTTCAGGGCTTTAGCGGTGGTGTTGAAGCCTATAATCATAATAATAATAATAATAATAATAATAATAATAATAATAGAAGGCTCCATAGTTTCATTTTTAATTGTCATATGGTTTGATAGACTATAAGACTTACCAGAAGGCAAGTGGTCAAAATTAAAACACAGCGGAAAACCTAAATTCAAATCTTGGGTTGTATGTGGTCTATATACTACACACCAGGCTCTGTGTGTATATACTACACACAGCGCTGTGTGTATATACTACACACAGCGCTGTGTGTGTAGTATATACACACAGCACTGTGTGTAGTATATACACACAGCGCTGTGTGTGTGTACTACACACAGCGCTGTGTGTATATACTACACACAGCGCTGTGTGTAGTATATAGCTGTGTGTATATACTACACACCCAGTGCTGTGTGTATATACTACACACCGGGCTGTGTGTATATACTACACACCCAGTGCTGTGTGTATATACTACACACAGTGCTGTGTGTAGTATATACACACAGAGCTTTGTGTGTGTACTACACACAGCACTGTGTGTATATACTACACACAGCGCTGTGTGTATATACTACACACAGCGCTGTGTGTGTAGTATATACACACAGCGCTGTGTGTATATACTACACACCACACTGTGTGTATACACTACACACCGGGCTCAGCGCTGTGTGAGCGCGGGTGGACCTGACGCCCGCTGACCGTCTCCAAACAGGATGTGATATTGAAGCTAGCAGTAGAATGCACGGTGGACATTACTTTATCTAGAGGTCACATGCTGATTTTGCCAACCAATATTTTATTTGGTTGACTATTGCCCGATTTGAATGTAAACAAAACCACGTGGCGTGTGATCCGCCCTTCTCTGAAATGACTGTAGAGCACACCAGTGAACGTGACAACACCTCACAGGTCAGACTAGAGGTCAAGAGCGCTGCACTCAAAACCTCATTGGTTCATGTTCCCATTCCCAACAAAACCGGATGTGGTGGGCTGAAAATAAAAGGGTGCATCTCATTTTTCTGGTAAGGGGCAAGCGACCATGTGCCTCATAGGGGGACCGGCGTGATCAATACATGTGCTAAACTATGTAAGAGATAGCCTGGCTTTGGACTGGAGAACAACGCACAGCGTTTCCTCTGAGGCGTCATTGGATAGCACACCCGGCATGCTGCTTATCTGCAGTAAAATAAGCCATTGAGACATGGCCAGGTGACCTTGAAGTCTTATTACATCGTTTTTTATTACAGACAGGGTACGAAAGAAATGTCAGTGGTGCGATCAGGTGGAGGGGGCATGCGGCTGTAGTAACACAAGGTGTGGGACCATGTGGCCCAGTTAGCTGTAAACCAGTGAGAGCTCCTTCAACGAGTTACCATTATAGCCGAACACAACAGAATTAATGTGTCTTAATAACCACCCCCGTATTTTAACTAAACAAATGTGATAATTCAGTGATGTAACCACCTTTATCATGGTGGCCTAATCTCTTCCTGCGCATTAAAGGACGTCTAAAACGACCGAACACGAACACACACACACACACACACACACACACACACACACACACACACACACACACACACACACACACACACACACACACACACACACACACACACACACACACACACACACACACACACACACACACACACACACACACAGGGATTTATGAGATGTTTTTCCATAGCTTCTAATCTGAGCCAACAGGACATGTTAAACACAGTCCCAGGCCAGATGGTCTGGATCCTAATCCATACTTCTATGCTGACCAGCGCTGTTTGGCGACATGGACCACAGAAGGTAAGCCATTTGAAGCGCTCCACAACACCTAGAATAGTCACGACATGACAGCGATGAGCCCTGTCCATATGGAGGCTTCTGCATGATGATGCAAACAGATCCTACCGTTAAAGGCGGTCAACAGAGGGTCCCCTTACTGAGGAGGTTAAAATCCTTCAATGTTTGTAACAAAATTGTAATCATGTTTTATCGTTCATTTATTGAAAGTCTGTTAACCTTCTCATTCATTCGCTGGTTCGATGGTCTCTGTGTGAGGAGGGACAGGAATAGCCTGAACAGTATTGTGAAGGTGTGCTCCAAAATAATCTGAGTTCGGCAGAAAGACTTTCTTTTCCCTCTGGGAGAAGCGCGCGGTCCACAAAGCTAAAACAATAGTTGACCAAAGCGGCCACATCCTCTCCCCAGAACTCAGACGAATGCCTCCAGGCCGGCACTGTGCAGCAGCACTCAGGAAAACAAAGCGCTACTCAAAGTCCTTCATCCCGTCTGCGGTCAGGCTTTTAAACCTCGACAGTAGTCTTTGGAATGAACATTTGTAACAGTTTGTTGCTTGGGTATCATTGTCTCAAACGTATTTATTATTTGGATCATTGGTCTTAAATTCCAAACTGTACACTCCTTGCCCAGCCCATCGTGTTCCCTCTGACGTAACTCCTGTGTCCTCTTGGCTGTGTGTACATTTGGTTTAGGCTGTGGACTGCTGGATTGAATTGCCCTCGGGGATAAATAAAGTTGTTTGAATTGAATTCTTCCTTTAGTTTTGTTAGCCATTAAGCCAGTGAGAGCTACGTGGGCCACGGGCCGGGAGTAGGGCCTGTCCAGGGCCCGACGGCTGGCTCACTGCTGTCAGGTGAAGACTTGAACCATGCCTGGAGGGAGGGGAGGACTGCATTGCAGCTGCAGCAGCAGCAGCCGTTTCACAGCATGCTCTCACACGATTGCACAACTGTTAAAGGAAAGGCACGCAGCCTGTCCAGCCATTGGTTATATCATTTGTGTTATTTAGATGGTGGTGATTCATAGTTGAATTAACCTTCTTGCACACCACCTGAAAAGATAACCAACAAACGAATGGCAGCGACCGCCCCCATGGCGCTGTGGCCCCTGGGCGCCCCTGGTCCAGGTGTTCCCCCTGGTCCCCCTCTCTGCAGACCGGCCTTCAGCCCGCTGAGAGCCTCTTCCAAAAAAGCTCAACGATTCGAAGGAACCAATCAGCACTGACGGGGAGGAGTTTGCGCTTTCGACGAAGCAAGGCATTGGTAGTCCGGCAGCGCACGAACACTTATCCTCGTCTTATCCTAAAAGTGCGGACCATCGACGTAACCATCAAAACTGTTTTCCCTGAAATAGACTGGATAACGAAAAAATTTTTTTTGTGAATGTCAAATAAAAAGCTTTCCTTCCAACTGTAATCAGCATGAGCAAAGACAGAAACAACACGCCTCTGATTGGCTGGAGTCGTAAGTCAGGCCGCGCCCATGTGTGGAAATCAGTTGCTGCCCAGCCAAGGCCAGCCGGGGCCTGGCCAGACCAGCGGCAGAACGCCGTCGGTCTGGAAATGGAAAAATGAACAGAGAGGTTCCAAAAGGCCTCACCAAAGGGGGGGGGGGGGGGCTGGTGTAGGCCTACACCAATCAGAGCAACGGCTGATGACTGAGCCACGAAATAATGACCGCTTTCTACCAACAAAAGCTTTAAGTCCAGTCGTCCAGAATTATAATAATAGTTTAACACTGAAACCAGAACCAACATGGGCGCGCGGCAGCCATCTCGGTGGTCTTTGATAGATCACCGGTAGAGATCGGTCTTTTTCTAACCGGGCAGAAAGACCGTGTTATGGGAGTGAGGCCAGCCCTATCTGCAGATGAACCGTGAGCTGGCCAGGTGCGTCTGGTTGCCCCGGCGAGGCCAGACTGATATTCTATACAAACCGCTGGCTGGTTTTTTCATTGGCAAACAGGTTGAATGGGTTTCAGCATTGTTAGGTCGGGTGTTGGTGTGAGGAGATCAGGAGACGCATGCAGTCCTTGTACGGCCTGTGGAGCGAGCGCCAATAACCTCCCGGGCTGGTCTGTCCGGGCGGTCGCTAGGCTACAGTCGGCGGAGAAAGCAACTAAGCTACAAGTTGAACAGGCCTGGTTCCATCAGCCCAAGCTAGGTCTAAACATGAGCTATGAATCCGTTTTTCACCAACTGGTGGTATGAGGGGGTACTGCAGGTGGTAAGTGGGATAAAAACAACTTTACAATAATAGAACTAATTCTATTGATTATTGTAAATGTATGTGTTATAACTATTATTCAGTATAAATAGTATCTTTGCTTGTTGTATTTCCCAAGTGTCGCTTTGTGCATTCCATACGCCAATCATGTTTCCATTGTAATGTTTTCCATTGTAATGTTTTGATGATTCATGTTTGTTAAACACACACACTGTCCAGATTGAAACGTAAATTCACACCAATAAGCACCATAAACGTGTCACTTTCACTCACTGCTATGCCATGCATGTGTATTTATCTATTTCTGATAAAGGTCTTAATGATAACAAGGCTGGGAGCCACTGCTCTAGGTCAGATTGCAGGACTATACTTTGAGTGTCATTTGTTATAAAAGCCATTAGTCATAGCTGTCACAGCCATTAGTCATAGCATAGGTGCGGTACGAATCGCGTTTCCACCGCCAAAATGAGCGCACTGAGCCACGATTAGCCATAACTATATTTCGGTACTCCTCCGTTGGGGTACCGAGCGGCCTGAAAGGGTGCCGAAAAGTTGGAGCTACACACGCCGTCCGTTGATTGGTCAACAGAATCGTCACTTCCGTGCGACAGGGGGATAACAAAACAAGGTACCCGCGAGGTATTTCTGGACAACGGTGAAAGCTTTGTTTATTGAGAAAATGTTGCGCAAAAATGAGCCGTTCTTCTTGGACGTCCTCCATTGTTGCCCTTTGTTTAACGTGTCGCGGTCTTCTTTCTCATTTCATTTGTTAGCAGGCTACACTGTCGGGCTGCTATGAGGTCACGATGCTTATGTAACTGCCGCGGCCAACCTGCCCTACCATGAGGGTACTGTCGGCAGTGGAAACGCGAGCAGCACCTACGCGCACCGCTCGGTGGAAACACACCATCACACTAGGGGTGTACGGTGTAAACGGTATAGAAAGTATACCGGTGTGAATTTGCGCTACGGTATGGATTTTGATGTTACCGTGAGACCGGTTTGACCGGTAGACAGTGTTGTGTGTAACACGTTACAAAGTAAGTAACGCGTAAATACAGTAACGTAACTACTTTTTCATGTAAAAAGTAAAGTTACGGGTAACTACTGAAAATATGGTAACGAAACGTACTTCCTTTTTCAATTCGGCGCAACATTACTTTTCCCAGGGACCGATTTGACAGCGATAGCGATTTGACTGCCTTCTCAGGCAGGCTGCTATTGCGCAACCACGGCACGCCTGCGTGCTTGCGCAATAGTCCCTTCAGGAGCTCTCGTTCACCGTACAGACAGACGCTGGTAGCCTGAAGCTGTCTCTGCATCTCAGCCATCGCTTCCGCAGGCATTTTCCAAAGCCAGTCCTTAAGACAAAGAAAGCCAGCGGTGGAACGAGATAACAAACGGCGTCACTGTTTACCTGTGTAAGGACATGGTTCCCTTTCAAAATGTCGATACAAAGGGCTTTAACGAGACGGTCAAAACACTCAATTCCATGCTTGGGTGATTTACGGTCGTACAAAAGGGGAAGTCCTCGGTTTCAGTTTAAACTCACTGCGGTGGAGCGCTCCAGGGCCCAAATCAACGACCAAGTGAGTAGACGCCGGCAGGAGGTCTGGGGAGACCTCGTGAGCTTATCATTTGTGATGCGTTTTAAAACGCAATGGCAAGAATCAGTCTGCAGCATGATCAGAATGAACTCATCCAGGGAACAGTGGAGCCGCGGGGGAGGTACACTCCTACCGGGAATGTGCAGGCCAAACGATGTCCTGGCATCCCTACCCGGGTGGTCAATATGGTGGAGGGATATCGGTGCGCTGCGGCAGAAACGACCCAGAAGAATAGAGAAGCACAACGCCTGATTCGGCAGAACCAACCTTAATGTCAGCCAGTTTGTGTTTTGGTTTGTTGACTCGAAAGCCGAAGAAAAATGAAAAGACTATTATGTAAAGATCAATAGTGGACAACAACCCCATTAGAGGAAAAGGCAGGCTGCATTCCTTATCCGTTCCTAACGGCGACACAGAAAAGCAAACAGTGTGGTGCAAATCCCCCCACTTAGAGGAAGGCCACGGCCGTCCTATTTCCTAGGGACGGCCAATCAGGCCTTTACGTTTAGATATCAGGAGTGGATAAAGACACGAGTGTGGTCGTATGTAGAGGTGGTGATCTGCCGTTTTGTGTGAACTTGCACGTAAAAACTATTTATTTAGTTTCAAACAAAACACTACTGAACAAACACTGAAACGAGACCCGCAACAAGGTGCGGGGGCATGGAACCTTTTTCTGGGGATTCTAAACCGTTTGGCATACAGGGAGTCAGGGTTGCCATGGTGATCTGGGCTGAGCGAGCTCACCCAGTCGGTGCTTCTCCCAGCCCAACAACAACACATTTATTTATTTCTCCGGGCTGTTTCTTCCCCTTTCCCCACAGCGGTACTGTAGCTCAACGGTTTCCCCTGGGCCCGGAGCCCCGTCCGTCCCCAGCTCAGGTTTCTAATGAAGGCGCTCCAGTGACCCGGTACAGGTCTATTGATGGATGAAGCACTTATTGAAGACCACCACCACTGCAGTAGCGGCAGTGAGACCTTCCAGGGCAGGCTGTGACCACTGTGACGCTGTGACCACTGTGACACTGTGACCACTCTGACACTGTGACCACTCTGACAGTGACCACTGTGACCACTCTGACCACTGTGACACTGACCACTGTGACACTGACCACTGTGACCACTCTGACAGTGACCACTGTGACCACTCTGACCACTGTGACACTGACCACTGTGACACTGACCACTGTGACCACTCTGACAGTGACCACAGTGACCACTCTGACAGTGACCACAGTGACCACTCTGACACAGTGACCACTCTGACACTGACCACTCTGACACTGACCACTCTGACACTGACCACTCTGACAGTGATCACAGTGACCACTGTGACCACTCTGACACTGACCACTCTGACACTGTGACCACTCTGACCACAGTGACCACAGTGACCACTCTGACCACTCTGACCACAGTGACCACTCTGACAGTGACCACTCTGACACTCTGACAGTGACCACTCTGACAGTGACCACTCTGACACAGTGACCACTCTGACACAGTGACCACTCTGACACAGTGACCACTCTGACAGTGACCACTCTGACACAGTGACCACTCTGACACAGTGACCACTCTGACAGTGACCACTCTGACACAGTGACCACTCTGACACAGTGACCACTCTGACAGTGACCACTCTGACAGTGACCACTCTGACACAGTGACCACTCTGACACAGTGACCACTCTGACAGTGACCACTCTGACACAGTGACCACTCTGACGCAGTGACCACTCTGACGCAGTGACCAGCGATGCATGTGGACGTGGAGCCAATTAGAACACAATAGGAGTGGAACTGATTAAGACGAACCCGATGTCTTAATGAGAAGGAGCTGATGTTGTACTTTTTAAAAAGGTTCTTTTTTCAAGACTTATTCTGTAATCGGCAAACTGTCAACCAAAACCTGCTTCTGTGATTTGACAAAAACAATACACCAAACATGACTGGAAGCACCTTTTTTTGCATTTGCTCAATATTGAATAAAAACACGACAAAGACAATGGAGCTAAAGTCTAGATAATTAAAACTCTAAACACTGACAGAGATGTGCTTTCCAAACGTGGACGTTTGTTGCTATCTATTATTGTCAAGTACTATCCAACAAGTAGCAGCACTTAAATATGGAATCCACAAATATAAATCCACACGTAAACGCCGTGAGAATGCGAGTAGCACCGACAGAAGTTGCTGGTAGAGTCCAGCGGAGCAGGGCGACTCACCGTAGGCCGTCATGGTGCCCACGTACGGCCCGTCCATCACGCTCTGGTTCTCCTCGGCCAGGGCCTTGATGTAGCGCTTGCTGAGGTCCAGGATCTGCTGGCGCAGGATGCTGCTGCTCTCGTGGCTGGCCCGCTGCTGGATGGTGAAGTGCAGGAGCATCATGCCCCAGATGAAGCCGAAGCTCACCAGGAAGAAGCCCAGCTTCTGGGACGACAGCTTCCACAGGAAGGGGGTGGCCATGGCAACGCTCTCTTACCCCCTGGTTCTGGGGTGGAGGGGAGGCTGGGTGGGGGGGGGGGGGAGGGGGGGAGGGAAGGGGGTTAAGGGGAGGTTGACGGGAGGCTGAGGTCCAGGGGGAGAGGGTGGGAGGGGGAGGGGGGGGCCAGGGGGGAGAGAATCAGGAGGGGAGACGGGGCATGGTGGGGTGGGTGTCCGAGGCAACAAGGGCGGCTGTTGTTGGCGGCGGCGGGGTGGTTTGGCGTGGCGGCCTCACGGGGAAGCTCTCCTTCTCGGGGCCATGGTTATCTCTCAGGCTCATCCCACGAGGCCGGCGGTGGACGCTGGCTGCATTCTGCTGAACCAAAGAGAGGAGATAAGAAGCTTTAGCGGTGAACCGGGGAGCTGGTGCTCAGAGACATGTCATGTATTCAGACACTAATTGTGTTTCGTTACTGACCAACAAGCTCTCCGTGAAATTAAATATATTGTCATCACATTAAGCTCAACCCGTTATTGGAATTAAAACAGTACGGTTGTATACTGTCTCTCTCTCCATTATTTATAAATAGGCCTGAATCAAAAAGTGTTCATTTAAATAATGTGGACTGCCTTGATAGCGGGCCATGCCTACAAATAATGCAGTGGTATCACTAATGCTTATAAATGCCAACAGATGATGAAAATAGCCACTGACACCGCCTTCAGCCCATGTTTATTAGACAAGACGCTGCTTATTAATAAGACGGGGATTCATAATAAACCAAGTACGAAATCCAACCTTGTTCCTTAACTTTATTTTGGGCGACTATAGGTAGGAGGTCACAAGGACAAAAGAGAAAGAAGAGGAATAAAGGGAAGGATGAAGTGAAAGCAGCTCCTCTCTGGAGGAACACAAAGGCATCAGCTGAGCTCGTCTCACAATCTGGTGTGGAGCCGTCACCGGGCGGCAGGAGCGGATAGCATTGGAGCAGGGATTTAAAAAGAGGAACACGTACAAAACCAAGGCCTATAAATCACCCCAGCGCTGCGGGCAGATTAGGAAATGTGGAAGTGACGGTGACACGACAGCGGCATTGTAATCAGAGTGGCGTTCACTTCACTTCTTTAAACTGCAGTTATCATCCAACGGGAGGGACAGCATATGGATGCACACCAGTAGGAGGTAGGGGGTGAGGCGTCATGCTCAGGACCAGAGCTGCGTCTGACCCCATAAGTCTGCGGTTGTGGTTCGCCCCAGGCCGTGACGCTGGGAGCCCTCCTAGGCAGAGGACCCTCCTCTCCTCGTCCCTTACCCTGTTTTTGCCGTTTAAATAATTCAAAACCACGAGGCGCTGCTCGGCATGTTGGTGGCGTCGGCGACAGTGGCCTAAGCTGCCAGAGTAATGCCCTACGAGGGCCTCTTGAAGTACAGGATACTGAATGAAAACGGACTTGAGTCCAGTTTCACTACAATACGACTCCGATCGCCCCCCTCAGTCTACAACAGGTGCTCGCTCCCCCTGCCAGCTACTTAATGACATGGAGTTCACTGCAAGGTCATTTTGATAAAAGCCCTCAAATGACTAGTAAATACTGACGCATGGTGAAACCTCTTGGTCTACATCACAATAAGCACAAGCACAACGTAACCAAGTACACTTTCCGTAATGTAACCTCTCTGCATGTTAGCTAACATGTGCCTCCTTAATGTTATTGTGTCCCCTCCCCCTCATGTGAAGCCCACAGAGGGCTGATGTTCAGGTAGCTAGCATATTATGTGACTTAAGTCACATAATATAAAAGTTATCTCTATGAATGAATTGAATATTGAAGCATTCCTGCTAAACTGCTCAGGATTCCTTGTTTATGTGATCATCAGCATGTCCATATCATTGTGGAACCCATCCACTCAATGTTGGATTATCTGACATTATGACTGCCTGTTCCCGCTATAGGTCATGTTATAGTTGGGTAATTGGAAAGACATTGGTAAGCCTAGGGCAGGGCTGAATATCAATATTCTTACCTATTTATTTAGTTTGTAATAAGCAATTTCATTTGAGCATTTTTTTAAGGAATAGCATTTTAGCAAACATGTCATAGTTTAAAATGCCAGTATATGAAAGAGCATGACAAGCCTAAAATGCACCGTGCAGAAATGTATTGAACCATGACAACCATGTAGAAAATTGTGATTTCACAAAAGTATTGCAGATGTCAAAGTCATCCCATGAATGGCAACCACAAATACTACTAATATTTGTGGAACCAATGCTGCTGGCCCACACACCACCGTCGACTCCTCCCGTTTGGCTAAGGCGAGAAATTTTGGGAGGCAACTCAATTGTTCTATAACGGGTGAACTGCTTATGAACAACTTAATTGTTCGATAACGGGTGAACTGCTTATGAACAACTTAATTGTTCTATAACGGGTGAACTGCTTATGAACAACTTAATTGTTCTATAACGGGTGAACTGCTTATGAACAACTTAATTGTTCGATAACGGGTGAACTGCTTATGAACAACTTAATTGTTCTATAATGGGTGAACTGCTTATGAACAACTTAATTGTTCGATAACGGGTGAACTGCTTATGAACAACTTAATTGTTCTATAACGGGTGAACTGCTTATGAACAACTTAATTGTTCTATAACGGGTGAACTGCTTATGAACAACTTAATTGTTCTATAACGGGTGAACTGCTTATGAACAACTTAATTGTTCTATAACGGGTGAACTGCTTATGAACACGCCATTGAGGCACCAGAGAAATCAATTTTTTTTCTGGATGCAAATCAAAGCCAAGATGGAAATGAAGAAGAAGGAAATATCTCATCTGCATTCAATCCGTGCAGCTGTAAATTAGTGATGGGAGGATTTCTGCAGTCCATTCCATCTTCCAAAGCAATCCTCCAGGCCGCTGGGCCCGAGGGCTGAGCTGCTTGTAGGGTGACACCACGGTGTGTTGCATTCCATACACAACATTAATTATACAACGTACTCAACAACCGTGCTACAAGATTTTCTTTAAAGTAACAAGGTGAGTGGTAACCATGGGGAAAACATTTCCCGCCTCCTTCCCGTGTCTCGCAGCCCAAAATGCATCCGTGAAAGTGTTAGTGAGAGGTTCACTAACACTTTAAAGAGTCAACACGTGATGCATAAACATGTTGACTCTTTAAAGTGTTAGTGAGAGGTTCACTGACACTTTAAAGAGTCAACACGTGATGCATAAACATGCCAAATCACAAGAGGCACCGCTTACAGCGACAAAGGGGAAGGAAATATGAAACCTCTCTCTTCCTGTAGCTCAGCCACCGAAAGAGCGGAAATCAAAGCTGTGGAGATGTACTATTATTGGTAAATTACAGTAACTTAGACCGACTTCAAGAGACAGACGTTCACCAGAACCACTCATAAATAGGTCAGACACTCCCACCAGAGAAGCCTGCATCACTAGACATCTGATAGCCGTTTGTGATTGTGCATGAAAAAAAAAAAAGTAAACTTTTCCCTCAGACGTGTTAGTCCGAATTCCCTCGATGTGACCCCTTGTTTACTTTCATCTTTGCTTTTGTTTTTTTCTCCAGAGGGAAATAAAGCAGTATGCCGGAGAAAAGACAGAAGAAAAATATATCACAAAAAGAAAACAAAGTTTACTTAATTTTCTATCTGATTAGTCCCAAACAAAATAGTGTTGGAGTGAAGGTAGAATTACATTTCTAACCTCAGTGCAGGGACAAGCCCTTAGGCAGCAGCACGGTGCAATATGCTGATGATAAGATCAGCTCACGTCCTGTTCACCACGACCGGGTTCCACAGCAGACCACAAGCAAACCATTTTACCCCCCCCCCCCAAAAAAATAAAATAAAAGAGGAAACCTTTGCAGAGGTTTGTGGACGGCATCGCAACACTACCTACATGCAAAGAGATGCATTGGGTTGTCATTAGGGGTGCAACTATACGCTGAAGTCACGGTTCGGTACGTACCTCCGTTTTTAAGTCACGGTTCGGTATGTTTTTCGGTACAGCAGTTTTTATTATTTTATTAAACAATTCGATTTTGATTTATTAAATTGTATCAAACAAATGCCTTACACACAAATGAAAAGACATCAAATACAATTGAGGATAAAAACACAATAAAGTCCAGGACTTGTTTCCATTGTGGTCCTCAACACAAAACATCAGGACAAGACGAGACACTCACAGAGTGTGTGATAATCAATAAAAACTTAATAAAAAAAAAATATATATATATTATATATATATATATATATATTTTATTATTTATTTATTTTTTAAAGTTTTTTTCGGTACGTATTTTTTTTTACGTACCAAAATGAAACGTGCATCGAACC
>NW_028178081.1:0-10790 GCF_964030765.1 Micromesistius poutassou | reverse complement strand
GATTAGGTGCCCCCCGGCTCCTTCGCCTCCCTCCCCCCTCCTCCTTCTTCCCACACTGCGCTCCAGTGCGCACCCCCTCAAGCACGCGCTGGAGGCGAGCGCGAGAGTGTTTTCATTTGAATCGTATTGTCATCTGATGACCGGTACCTAAATATGGAGAGGCAGAGAAGAAAGCTCTCGGGGTCACAAAATAGAAAAAGAAAGATTGAGAAGGAGAAAGAGTGCGCAGGGATGAAAGAAAGCTTTTCAAAATGGTTGAAAGACAGTAGGTAAGTTATGTCAGTGTATCAAGAGGAGCCTTGTAAATATTCAGGTTAGCTAAAGCTACTACTAGTAAAACAACAGGTTACTGTTGTCTTGCAGCTGTGTACTGATCAGAATTTAGCCTACAATATAACAGATCATGACAAAATAAAGAAACTTGTTTGTGGTTATTTTGTTTTGCTTCAATCTCTATGCCAGTCTTTGTTTTATGTTAATAGACCCAGTTAAAACAGAGTTATAAAGTTGATACAAAAATATTATTTTCCCGTGCTTAAAAGTATGATGATTCGAATGTGGCGGCCATTAGCCTACATAATTAAAAATAATATAATTTTTAAACTGTTTTTACATTTACATTCTTTGTGTGGTTTTGGGTCCAACATGTTCATATAGTATGTATCCAATAAGGATATCATTTAAAATTAAAATTTCAGTTTTTTTTATTTTTGAAACCTCCTTAACACAAAGTTCATGTCATTCAGGTGTGAGGATGGAGAGAAAGAATCAGGACAGACAGGGGAAGGCAACAGGTTGGTCTAATATTAGGTGGAAGTGTAGGAGCAGCCACTTGCAACAGCCAAGTGATTCATTTCTAAATATTATTTATATTGAAAAATTGCATCAGCAAGATGTGTAATTTATTCAAAGATATTAAATAAGGCTTGTTTGACAATATGACTTAGTGGAAAAGAACACAGGCAAGGGGTGAAGGAGACAGACATGAGGTTGGTGATGGCATCTGCTATAGAGGAGACCAGTGATGACATCAGGTAAGAATAATTAAACTAGTGAGGCCACAAAAACCTAAATGCCCCTGGTTTTGTTACATAAAGCACACAATTTTGTGCAGATGTCCAGTACATCAAATGTATTGAGCTGCTGTTTCATGTTATTTTTCATGTTATTACATAATTATAGGCTACATTATTTTTTGTTTTTGATTGAGCTGATCACCTGCTGTAATATGAAACCTAAAAGAAAGTACCCCCCAGAAAGTAGGTAGTTGCGCCAATGCCTATGTATATAACAAAATTAATGCTTGCATGTGTGTTTGCGTGTGAATGGGTGTGTGTGCACGCGCGTGTGTGTGTGTGTGTGTGTGTGTGTGTGTGTGTGTGTGTGCCTGTGTCTGTGTGGTGTGTATATCTGTGTGTGTGTCTGTGTGAGTGTGTGCATTGAAAGGTGAGGGAGGGAGTTCCATATGGCGGGCTCAGAAGGTTCTCCAACACTGTAATTTCATGGTGCCGTGCCCCCCCCCCCCACACACACACACACACATCTATCATTATTCATGCAGCACTCTGAAGGAAAGCACCGGCCCTCCACCTCCTCACTCTAATGTTAACCACTGGGAATTCATTTTCCCGTTGGTCAATTTATGCGTTTGTGTGCGTGTACTTCATTGTGTTTGTGTGTGTGTGTGTTTGTATGTGTGTGTGTGTGTGTTTCATTGTGTTTGTGTGTGTGCGTCTGTTTGTTTGCAGTGCGGCTTACAAAAACACTAATAGGCTTACCCAAATTAAAAACGAGCCGCCCAACACTTTACAAGCATTAACAAATGTCTGTCATTCAGGACGTGATGAAACAAAAGCACCCCCTCTCTGTCCCCCCCCTCCCATCCACCTTGTGTTTCTGTCTTTATCGGGTATTTATCTTTGTTCTCAGCCTCTCAATAGGAAGTGACATCAGTGATGACGGAAGGCCTGTCCAGATGGGTGAATGGCTCAATTAACAGGATCTAACCTCAGCTAGGCTAAGGCTAGGCTAACCTTAGCTAGGCTACGGCTTAGCCAAGTCTAGGCTACAGCAGTACGACTGCTTTAGCCCAAAATGGTTAGAAACCCTGCATGACCGACTGGGAGACAGGCAGTCACAGACTGGGAGACAGGCAGTCACAGACTGGGAGACAGACTGGGATGCAGGCGGACTGGGAGACAGACTGGGAGACAGACTGGGATGCAGGCGGACTGGGAGACTGACTGGGAGACAGACTGGGAGACAGGCGGACTGGGAGACAGACTGGGAGACAGACTGGGAGACAGGCGGACTGGGAGACAGACTGGGATGCAGACAGACTGGGAGACAGACTGGGAGACAGACTGGGAGACAGACTGGGATGCAGGCGGACCCTACCTTTGTCGATGATGATGCGGGGCACCTCCTTCTCGGCCGGAGAGAAGCACTTAACGCGGTTCCCCTCCACCAGCCCATCCATCTCCGCCAGGTTCTCGAAGGTGCAGTTGACGCCGGCGGAGAGTTCTGGAACGTTGTGGGCCTCCAGCACCAACTGCTCCAAGATGGAGAGAGAAGAGGTACCAGAGTAAGACATTTAAAATGCGAATTCAGTTTCTTTATGATTCCGAAACATTCAGGAGAGAATATTTTTTTTTCAAAACATTAGGAAGAACATTAGCTGCAAATGGTTTCAGAATGCACACCCTACCAGGAGAGCACATTCTAAACCCCCATTCATAAACCCCTCCTCATTGGGCAATATGCACTTGTGGAATGACTGTAATAAAAGATGGCTGCAGTATGGTTGATGGAAAGATGAGGGACGGACCGTCTTAATGGAGGTCAGCACGTCAGCAGCACCCAACGTTGATGAAAAAACACCCCAAACTATGGTTCAACCGAGGGGTAACTGATGTAGACGTGTTTAAATGGGAAGGGACAGAGATGGCTGATAGCGGGGGGGGGTGGTGCGAGGGAGGGAAATAGATGGACTGCGAGAGAGATAGAGAATAGATGGATAGAGGGAGAGAGAGAGACAGGGGGCGAGAGAGCGAGAGAACACGCTCAAACATAGAGAGATAACCACAGAGGGAGATATGTTTGGATATCATATATATGTGGAGGGCGGGCTCAGAGACCAGGGGAGAGTGGGACCAGTGACTAGGGGGAGGGTGGGACCAGTGACCAGGGGAGGGCGGGCTCAGTGACCAGGGGAGGGCGGGCTCATGGACCAGGGGAGGGCGGGCTCAGGGGAGGGCGGGCTCAGGGACCAGGGGAGGGCGGGCTCAGGGGAGGGCAGGCTCAGTGACCAGGGGGAGGGCGGGACCAGTGACCAGGGGAGGGCGGGTGAGGAAGAAGAAAGAACAGGTGAGGTGAGGCCATGGAGGGGGAGAGGGGGGTGAGGGGACAGAACGGGAGGGAAGGTGGCGACAGGAAGAATGAAAATGTGGAGGATGGGTGTGAAATGGCGATCAGAAGGAAAGCTTAGATGTTTATGAACAGGGGCACATGGGGTGGGGGGGGGGTGACCAGGAATGAGCTGTGAAAGGCAGGGGGCACCTTCTCCTCTGCTGTGTTCTGAGAAAGATTAACATCCCCCGCGGAACGTTGGTTCTCCGATCGGAAAACAACAACTTTGAAGATAAGCCAGGATGACGGAGGTCGAGGTGAGGGAGCCATGTCAGATACATACTGATGCTCTCTGGTTTGCCTCATCAGTCTGCCCCGCTATGCCTGGGGAGAGGGGGGGGACACGGGGACGCAGGGCCCGGCAACGGCCCCCTGAACTGAGACCTTAGAATGGGACAATACACCTGGGCATTCTGTTTACATTGTGCTCCCGTCCTCTCTCTATCTCATCGTCTCTCTCTCTCTCTCTCACCGCCTCTTTCTCTCACTGTCTCTCTGTCACCGTGTCTCTCTCACGGTCTCTCTCTCTCACTGTCTCTCTCTCACCGTCTCTCTCTCTCACTACCTCTCTCTCTTACCGTCTCTCTCTCACACCATCTCTCTCTCTCACTGTCGCTCTCTCTCACTGTCTCTCTCTCTCACTGTCTCTCTCTCATCGTCTCTCTCTCACCGTCTCTCTCTCACTGTCTCTCTCTCTGTCCCTCTGTTTTCTTTACTTCTAACAGGTAAATCAGGTGTGTGTGCAGTTGCCCTAATTCATATTTGGACCAGAGAGATGAGTGAATGATGACTGCAGTGAGTCTGAAGGAATATGAAAATAAAACTACCGTACACACATGCAGGCACGCACACACACACACACACACGCACACATTCCATCCCCACTTTGTACACACCATATCTAATGCAGAGATGTGGCGATGGTGGTCTGTTTGTTGCCATGGGAAAATGAAACACCTCTGAACAAATGCTTTGGTGTGAATTTATTCAGATAGCTTGCGCGCACGGCTGTTATAACGCACACAAAGATGTACGGCAAGATATAGCGAGCACATTTGTGGTGCTTATTAGTAAACTGTGCTTTCATTATCTTCCCAAATGAGATTGGTCGAGGTAATGACATAGGGACGATCGTATCTCAGTACTGGCGTTAATGATGACAATTTGTTAGGGAACTTTGGACTGATATTACCTTTGAAAAACATTTGGTTGGGGGCCAGTTATGCATATGTAGTATTAGTAGTAGTAGTAGTAGTATTCAAATCAAGAAAATCTAACCATGCAGAATAGACAGGGCATTCTTTTTTCCCATCGTTGCGTTTTCCCGTCTCAATTGGCCTTCTTCATCTGGCGGCCATCTTGGTTGTAAACGCCAGCTGGGTGATGGAACAAAATGCGGAATTCCGCCTTCAGTTACATCAGCCAGCTAGCATTTACAACCAAGATGGAGCAGAGATGGCTCCTGGGCAAATAAGGCCCATACCACATATATACTTTCTAACACACACAGTCTGTCTTTTTTCAAATGAAAACACATTTAATAACAGAAAGGTCAAGTGGGAGCACAGGGTCTGTCTGACTGGAGCCCTGCCTGGCAATCAAGAGGATGGGAGAGGCACGCGGTAGCTGTCGGCTAATGCTCACTCACTGGGAAAAGGTTAAACGCTCTCCACTGCTGGCTCCAGGCTGAGACACACACATACACACACACACACACACACATACACACACAAAACCAGACACACAATCACGACTCAACTCACACACAAACACGTAGAAATGCACATGCAATCATGCAGAAATGCACACACAAACACGCAATCTGGCATAAATGAACACACACACACACACACACACACACACAAACACACACACATTCATACAGGAACACACACACACAATGAATATTATTAGAGGGAGGTCTATCTGGGAAAATCACTATTCTGCTGTGACCTAAGGAACTGGTTGTGCGATTGTGGGTCACTGTTAGAATGGAGAACAGCCGCCCAGGCCTGACCTTAGGAAATCATATTGCATATCTATGCTCTTGGCCTCTGAGATTAAAGCCATTACCCAAACATCGCACACAAGATGAAATTGAAATGTGACAGCTCTGAGGTTTCAGCGGGATTCAGAATTTATTGAATCCTATCAGAAAAGACATTCTAAAAGTATCATCTTTGAATCCTGCATACTTGATGGGAGTCGAGGGACACTAGTGTTTAACAAGGTGAAACCACTTATGTCCTCCTCAGGCAATAATCTTCAAATGCTAGCCAGATATTATTGAATTATTAAAAATGAAACAATTTTGGCTGACAGGTCACTGAGAGAGGGAATATTTTTGTGAAAAGCCAAAAAGGCACCTCAGGAAGGTAAGAATACGGATAAAGATGAATGCCACCTAACCCTAGGGAGAGAGGGAGGGGGAGGGAGGGAGGGTGGGGGAGGGAGGGAAGGGGAGGGAGGGGGAGTGAGGGAGGGAGGCAGGGAGGGAGGGAGGGTGGTCTCTCTGCCCCTCACCGTGACGCTGAACTGGGACACAGAGATGTTGTTGGGGTGCACGCTGAGGCGCACACACTGCTGGAGGTCTGAGGCGAAGCGCCGCGGCTCAGACGACCGCTCGCATTTCTCCTTCCGGGTGCACCTGCAGGACACACACACACACAAAAATGTTTTGTTAGTCGCTGGGGTCACACTTGTACATACTTGTACACACAAAAATGTTTTGTTAGTCGCTGGGGTCACACTTGTACACACACACACACACACACACACACACACACTCCTAAGAATGCCTGGTTGTATAGACACACAGCGCTGCCTCTTGGCACCCGGTAACCGCAGCCCCGGCCCGAGGGAGAAGGAGAACGCTGCGTGGGGAGCTATAGCTTCATCGTGTAGTGAGGTGTAGTACAGTGTAGTGTAGTGTAGTGAGGTGTAGCGTAGTAAGGTGTAGTGAGGTGTAGTATAGTGTAGTACAGTGTAGTGTGGTGTAGGAAATGGTCCTCATTTATATAGTGCTTTTATCCAAAGTGCTTTACAGTGTTGACTGACATTCACCCAGTCATGCACACATTCACACACTGACGGCAAAGTCAACTACGCAGGGCAACAGCCAGCTCGTCAGAAGAAAGTAGGGTGAGGCGTCTTGCTCAGGGACACCACGAAACTCAGCTAGGAGGAGCCGGCGATCGAACCACCAACCTTGCGGTTACCAGCCAACCCGCTCTACCTCCTGAGCTAATCCCGTGCAGTGTAGTGTAGTGAGGTTTAGTGTAGTGTAGTGTGTGTAGTGAGGTGTAGTGTAGTGCAGTGAGGTGTAGTGTAGTGTACTGCAGTGAGGTGTAGTGTAGTGTAGTGCAGTGAGGTGTAGTGTAGTGTAGTGAGGTGTAGTGTAGTGAGGTGTAGTATAGTGTGGTGTAGTGTAGTGTAGTGTAGTGTAGTGTAGTGAGGTGCAGTGAGGTGTAGTGTAGTGCAGTGCAGTGCAGTGTAGTGCAGTGTAGTGTAGTGGGGTGTAGTGTAGTGTAGTGCAGTGAGGTGTAGTACAGTGCAGTGTAGTGTAGTGTAGTGAGGTGTAGTATAGTGAGGTGTAGTGTAGTGTAGTGAGGTGTAGTGTAGTGCAGTGGTGGTGTTGGTGGTGGGAATAGCAGACTGTAATGGAGGCCTGAGGTTTTGACAGCTGAAGATTTCAGCAGTGAAGGTAGATGTGGGAATACAAAGTTTGTACTTCTAACCCCCGCTATTAGTGAACTCAACTTTCAAACACAGAGTGTCTCTTCACAGGTTTAATGATTGCTCCAGGCTGCAGACGGAGTTTACGTGTGCACAAACACACACACACACACACACACACACACATACAGACACACACACAAACACATACACACACACACAGAAACAAACACCCCACATACCGTACACACACGTGCACACATCCCTAATCCCCTTGGTAAATGTATTCAAGTTTAATCCCCTATTGATTCAGACAGAATTGTACCGTGCAATTAACAAACCGCCAAATCCAGAGTGCCCTGAAACTCTTTCAGAAGAAGAAACACAAAATAATGAAAGTTGGCGCACGGGAACAAGAAACTAAACCCCAAAAAGAGAGTTTCAAGGTGTCTGACTGCCGATAGACAGTAACACGCTACGCAGCGAGACGCTCTTTCATCCTGAAGAGACTCAGAGATGCAGAGGTCGGATCTGACGCGTGTTACGCAGCCTGGAGCCGGCACAACAATCACACATGGAGGCGGAGGAGAAACAGAGAGAGGAATCTGCTTAGAGAGATTGAAGTAGCAAGAGAAAGTGAATAGCAGAAAGGGCGAGAGAGTGAAATGAGAGAGAAAGAGAGAGAGAGAGAGAGAGAGAGAGAGAGAGAGAGAGAGAGAGAGAGAGAGAGAGAGAGAGAGAGAGAGAGAGAGAGAGAGAGATAGAGGGGAGGTATGCTGGAGGGAGTGGAACAAGTGGTGAGCTTTAGGTGCTAAGCAGGCTTAAGCAGGCTTGCTTTGTCCTCCTCCAGCACTCAGTGCCTGTTCCCGCTTCTCAAGCGCTGATTTAATGAGACAACTGTGTGTGTGTGTGTGTGTGTGTGTACATACTATCCCATTGTTTAATTTGATTCATCACTAAGAACCAATCAGATAATACCAATATTTATTTCTTTAGAACCCAGACCAGGGAGGTGACACCCGTCCATATAACCCAGCTCTACCCCCCCGCCCCCCTGAACACGCCCCTGCCCGCTCTCTTTCAGCATGGCGCTCCATTCTCATGTTCCCCTAGCTGCCCAGCCTGAGGATTAGCTCTAAAGCTAGCTCGCAGCACGGCGCTACACAATCTGTTTTTTTAATAAAGAGCTCACCGGGCAATCTATCAGTATCTCCTTCCACGACGCGCCTGTTGATAGGAACCAACCTCATACACACACATCTGTGTGTGCTCAGCGCGTGCACGTGCGTGTGTGAATTCAATTAGTTGCTTCGACTGTACTGTGATTTGGATATGCATGTTATACATGGTTTATCAGATATGCGAGAGACACACGCACGCACGCACACACACACATACACACACACACACACACACACACACACACACCATCATTGTTCAATAATAGATAATTGTATTAAATTACCATCCAAACAAACCATGAAGAATAATAATGGCGCTGCGATTAGCAACACCCGACTGTGGCTGAATTAACCGCAAACACAACGTTGTTACAGACCCCTTGACCACGTCCCGGGAGCCCGCCGCCATCTTCCACAACATATAGATTGTGTTTATATTGTGTCTGTGTCAAAGTAGTAGTAACACAACGTATAGATTGTGTTTATATTGTGTCTGTATCAAAGCCACCATAGTAACACAACGTATAGATTGTGTTTATATTGTGAGACGCGGTTACGGAGGCTCCAGCTGAGTGAGTTGATTGGCCCCTGAAGAGGAGCTAATCTGCCCTGTACAGCCAGAGCTTTGATGAGGAGGCGCCGTTGGATGGCAAGAGACAGACAGAGAGGGGGAGGTTTGGACCAATCTCAGCCCTCTGCATGCCCCCTCCAACAGGCCTTCATGTGCGGTCCTGTAAAGATGGCCCCCGCCGGATTATATGTTTCACGGAACAAAATACCCCGCTCATCTGAAGTCATTGGCGGCTTAATCGCCCTGGTGACGGTGTTGATGCGGCGCGACATTCCCCCGTCTTTTTCACAAGCCATCGGCCAGGTGCTCACAGTGCAGTGTAACCCTAGATCCCGGTGTAAAACAAGTGGAACTCTGACAGTGTAAAGACCCTGGTGTAAAACAAGACCCTGGTGTAAAACAAGTGAACCCACCATGCTATGTAGCTCTGAGGAAACACACGTCGCAACCGGTTTTAATATCCAGTAATATCCAATACTATACTGTCAAATCCAGTAATATACTGTAATATCCAGTAATATACTGTAGCTCCGTTTCAGGTTTACAATCAGCCATGACGGCCACTTGGAGGCTGATCCACGTCGGCCCGGGAGCGACCCGGGTTGGAGCCCACCCGACAACCACACACCGGCGCTATGGGCACCAGAAGGTCACCGTCGGAACGGAGAGTGTAAAAGAGACGGCGAGCGTTGTTCCGAAGGGGGGGGGGGGCGGCCCCAGGCGGTGGGGCATGGGGGGGGTGGGCACAGACCTAGGGACGGGGACGGGGCGGTCTGTTGAGGAAGGGGGGCTACTTGAGGGGTAATGCATATCTAATGGAAGGTGCCGCGAGAAGGTCAAGTATGCTGTGGAATAGAAGCTATTAACTTTCCCCAAAGCCCCGGCCGGTCGGCCCGCAAACCAATCCCAGTCCCCCGAGAGCTGCTCTTTATTCTGTTTTTACTGTAAATTAATTCATGCTTATGGGAACGCGCTTCAACATGTATAGTCCAACACCTTACTACTTCATAATGTATTTACAAACCGATTGCTAAATACTAAAGAACATTTGATAAACATCAGGTTTACGCTTCAAACGAGGCAATGTACAGTTTGCATTCTCTAGTGTCTGCTACTGTACTGTACTGTGCTGTACTCACTCTAATGCAGAACTCAAGCCGGAGGTCAGGACTGACAAATGTACACCTATGAACCCCATGACAGAGTATGATGGGTTCAATAAAACCATTCAAATGTATGCTGACCACACACACACGCACACACGCATATACACACGCAATCACACGCACACGCACAAACACGCACACATACACACACACACAGACACACGCACACACACGCACACTCACACGCACACATGGACACCCTCTGAGGTATAGTAATGCTCCAACTCTTATTCGAGGTTAGAGATCAGAGAGAGAGAGAGCAGAGAGCAGAGAGCAGGCATCATGGAGGGAGGGGGAGTTGGGAGGGGGGGGACAGGTTGGAGACTCATTACCTGGTCCAATGGCCATGACTTCATTACCTCCACACACACACACACACACACACACACACACACACACACACACACACACAAGCATGTGCATAAATGCACCAAGGAAACACTCTCACACACGCACACACTCCCTGACAGAGACTTAATAACAAAATACTGCAAATAAACCCTTACATACAAATCTCGGAAACAGCTCGGACTCCACTACTCTGCTACCAGCAGGCTGAAGGACCCACACCCACAACACACACACATGGACATCAACACGACTGGGTGGGCTTTGTAGCGGGGGGGGTCTACCAGTGTGTGTGTGTGTCTGTGTGTTTGTGTGTGCGTGTGCGTGTGCGTGTGTGCGTGTGCGTGTGCGTGTGCGTGTGTGTGTGTGTGTGTGTGTGTGTGTGTGCGCGTGTGTGTGTGTGTATGTGTGTGTGTGTGTGTGTGTGTCTGTGTGTGTGTA
>NW_028178082.1:0-17491 GCF_964030765.1 Micromesistius poutassou | reverse complement strand
AGGAGGTGGGGGGCTTGGGGGGGGCCAGGGGGGGCCGGGGGGGGCGGGAGGGGTGAGGGGGTGGGGGGGGGGTAGCGAGTAGTGCAGCTGAACAATGACACACATGCAGAAGGGCATAAATGAAAATGCACTACACGTGCACACACATGTGCACATCATGCATACACACATATACACACACACACACACACACACACACACACCCTATGTATACACACACACACACACACATACACACATAATCTAGACTGGGTCAGGCCGGTTCAAAGCAATTTGTATTCATGGCAGGTTTTGCATCGGTTCCACCACCTACAGTGTTTCCATCCCGATGCTGCGGTCGACGGCGCAGCCTGCTACCTGCTCACGCCGCTCCGTGGCGATTGGTCTGTTTGGAGGCGCGGGGTTCACGGATGCATTCGCTCCCCGCCCTGGTGCTATAGTGGTGGCTGGAGCCGTCGCTAGCACCTCCTCTCTGTCAGGTCCTCGCGTTGGCGTTTTCAATCGGCCTGGTTCATAGCGAATGCGCGATGCGCTGTGACACCCGCATCGACATCCCCCACCCGCTGACTCTGCGGCAAAATCAAAGCACGCACCTACTAGCTAGCACACACGCGGATTTGCACAACAAGCGTGTGCGCATGGCCTCGGGGGGGTAACAAACACATATTGGAGGATGAAGGTGTTGGGACCAGCAACCCCCCCTTTCCCCTCGCCCTCTCCTCTCCTCCCCTCTCCCCTCTCCTCTCTCCCCTTCGCCCCCTCCTCCCCTGCCCCCTCTCCCCCTCTCCCCTCGCCCCTCTCCCCTCGCCCCTCTCGCCCCTCTCCTCTCTCCTCTCTCCCCTCTCCTCTCCTCTCTCCCCTCTCCTCTCTCCCCTCTCCTCTCTCCCCTCTCCTCTCCTCTCTCCCCTCTCCTCTTTCCCCTCGCCCCTCGCCCCTCTCCTCTCTCCCCCCTCGCCCCTCGCCCCTCTCCTCTCTCCCCTCTCCTCTCCTCTCTCCCCTCGCCCCTCTCCCCTCGCCCCTCTCCTCTCTCCCCCTCGCCCCTCTCTCCCTCGCCCCTCTCCTCTCTCCCCTCTCCTCTCCTCTCTCCCCCTCTCCTCTCCCCTCTCCTCTCCTCTCTCCCCTCTCCTCTCTCCCCTCGCCCCTCTCCTCTCGCCCCTCTCCTCTCTCCCCTCTCCCCTCCCCTCTCGCCCCTCTCCCCCACAGAGAGGAGCGGTGCTGTGCGGGGGCCGGGCTCCACCGGGGCAGCTAGGCTCTTCATTAGGTTGGCAGAGGGCCGCGCCGTCAGCCACGCCTATTAGTGCCGCTGATTAGCATCTCACCACGTCCCATCATCGTTACTGTTGTCCCGCACGCACACAAGCCCTCCCCACGGGACGCCGGCCCGGGGGGGGGGGGGGGGTGGAGGGGGGGGGGTGTTTAGGGACGTACAATGATACAGTCTTCACACACCCCCCTTCATGCTAGCCATCCGTGGTGCCCTCTGTGTGACGCCGAAGCCTTGTGTTCCTCGATGCTAATTCACCGCGGCGTCTCTGTACGCCATGGCAGGGTGTCGATGTTCCAATCCGGATGGTTGTTGTGAGCAAGCAACCTCTGTTGTTGTTGTTGCTGTTATTGTTGTTGTGTTTGTGGTTGTTCAGGCAATGACCTCATGCACCCTCAAGCACATAAACATACACAAAGAATATATGTATATGTATATATATATATATATATATATACATATATATACATATATCTTTGTGTGTATTCATAATCTGTATGTTAGCAAGTCAACCTCAATTCAACTCTCTGATTAACACAATGTGCGTGCCAGTATGTAAATGAAAGGACAACTTAACAAATAAACAAATAAACTGGTGTTTTTTCTGACATTTCTTTGGACATTGTGGTAATTAGTGCTGTGGTTGCCCTAGGCCTGGGTTCTAGAAGATTGTAGGTTGCAAGGTTGCAGAGAGGTGCAGAAAGCAAAGTGGTGTATGAGAGGTGGGAGGCGGCCTGTGTTTTGAGATCTCTGATGCGGTAAAGGTTGAGGTTGAGAGAGAGACGGGTCAGAGGGGTCAAAACCCAGAGCCGTGGGTCCAGGAGGAAGACCTTGAACTGAGAGAGAGCACAAGAAGTTATTTTAATTTTTTTTGCCTCCTTACTGTAAATACGGCTGTGGGTCCTGACTGCAAAAAGAGCAGCGAGGAGCCCAGAGAGAGAGAGAGAGAGAGAGAGAGAGTTGAGAGTCGGTGTAGAGGGCAGGGTTGGTGTGACCTAGTGTGTGTGTGTGCGTGTGTGTGTGTGTGTGTGTGTGTGTGTGTGTGTGGTGTGCAGTATGTGTAGTGGCGTGGTGTAGTCGATCTGTGGGAGGGCGATGTGTGTGTGTGCGATGCGGCTTCTTCAGGCAGCCGGGTCTATGGCTCGGCAACAGCCAGGCCTCGCTGGCAGAAAGAAAAAAACCAACCGCACGTTACCATGACAACCCAGAGGCTCTGCCTGTGTGCGGGACAAAGGCTGGTCGGGGCTAGCGTGTGTGTGTGTGTGTGTGTGTGTTTTTGTGCAAGTGCGTGTGTGTGTACTTGTGTGAAGGTGTGTGTGTGTGTGTGGGGAAAAGGTGAGTGATGTTCTCCATAGCAGGTGGGGCCCTCCTGGGGCCCTCATTGGTTTTTATCTGGCTAAGACCACAGGAGCCCGGGTGCAGGGGAGAAAGGTGTGTGTGTGTGTGTGTCTGTGTGTGTGTGTGTGTTTGAAAAGGGGGCACTGGAAGGGCAGTTGATGCAGACAGACAGCATATTGAAACAATTTTCAATGCATTATTTTCTATACACACGGATGCACCTTCACACATTGTACAAAACTACACATCATCATATTAGAATGGAAAAATCGTATCCATTGGTGTATTGTGTGTTGAATATTCTCACGATTCATCATTACGCAGTGATAATAAACACATTAAATATTTGTACCTAAATTGTATCTTTTGTCTCTAACCAGGTGTGGACTACACTAATGAGGATCTGAAAATGAACTTTGTGAGTAAACTGAACCCTTAAATTGACCAATTATGAAAATAATATATATTTATCTATAGGCCTACTTATCCTACTGCATGTCAATGTAAATGTAAATGTCTGTTAAGTCGCAGTCTGTTGCCGAATGATCTAACACAGTGGTGATTGAGCCTATGGCCCACTGATGAAAGCCCTTGCTTTTGCAGTATTATGAATGTTATGAACTGGGTGTCGTGGTGACACTGTTTGTATCTCTAGGGAAAATGACCTCTTGTTGCAAAAGGTGTCGCCGAAGAGAACGAAAACAAAAATCTTACGGAATCCTTTCAAAGTTAATTTTGTCGTTTGATCTTTTAATCAAAAACAAGTTTGACCTAAACACTATCTATAATGTAAATCTGTGTCTGAAAGCTAGAAACTTTTTTTTTTATTTTTTGAAAAATGTAATGTCCCCCAAAAGGCAATTTGTGGTACAGCACAGAACATATAGACCGATTAAAAGAACATCAGATAAACAAAAACAACAATAGTTTCAGATCATCTATTGCAGGCATCATAAATAACATCAGAGCCCAGGCAGGCATTTAAAGTGCACATTAATAACTGTGCACCAATAATGCCAATAAACAAGTATACTATACCGGCCCTATTTTTTAACCTTTATTTTACCAGGAAATTTTCCCATTGAGATTTAAAATCTCTTTTTCAAGGGAGTCCTGGCCAAGAAGGCAGATGTATGCATATGTATCCATATATTTCACATTGTGTAGTCCTTGTATCCCACATCCACGACCACATGCAGGGGAAAACTCCTTCATATCATGAAAGGTTCTAATCTCATCGGGATCGTATTGGACACATGCACATTTAGCTTTACACAGAAGAACAGAAGTCTTTACATGGAGCTGGGCTTTGGAATGGCAGGACGCCACTGTCATGTCATATTTAATCCAATAGGCGGAGGGAAGCAGGCCAACGTGTCGTGTGTCAGAGCACGCTGCGTGGCACAGCTTAAGTTGACTCCACCAGGAGGGAGGAGGAGAGAGGACGAAGGAGGGGGAGGGAAAGAGGGACGGGGAGATTCATTAGATTACATAATGGTACTTCTTTACTCTTAACGTCTACAAAAGTCACCCCTGTAAAACCTACTTAATTGTTACAAGATGTTACCGTTATTATAGGAGATCATACAGTGTATACAGAGACTGGATTATGATATAAATCGTATGTATGTACAGTATATATATATATATATATATAGGCCTATGGTCTAGTCAGTTTCACACAGTCATATTTCAATTTTATATAAGCCACCATGCTGGTTCCTGCTGGTTATTGCATGCTATTGAGGATGGTTATCATCATGTGTTTGCCTGTGTGTGTGTGTGTGTGTGTGTGTGTGTGTGTGTGTGTGTGTGTGTGTGTGTGTGTGTTCAGGAAGCCCTTGCCAGTGTTGACCTGCTGAGTTCACATGGTCTCTCCCATGACCCCATGCCCATCAGGGATGAGGAGAACGGGTAATGGCTGGTTTTCCTCTGTTTTATCTCTCGATACACCCGTTGCAAACAGCCAATAAAAGAACATTATCAGGGCTTGCGGTCTCCACGGTATTCATTGTGTGTTTCCTAAGCCGGCTTTGTGTGGGGTAAACACTGGTTTATTATAATCATTACCTATACACGCATGACCCCCTTTAATTACCTTGTATTATACCTTGAACTGTACTCTCCACAATGTGCAACAATGGCTGTGAAACGACGAAGCCTTTTAAGTAGCGTCAACGTGTTCATTTAGCCACCGTCATCTCAACACTCACCACTCTAATGGCTTGTACGGTTTAGTTATTTTTGTGTTAATAACTATAACTCTTTGGCTTTCGTTGTTTGGCTAACAGCTTTTGTTTTCTCTGCTGCCTCACAGTCATGGCACCCACTGTGCAGGTGAGATAGCCATGGAGGCGAACAACTCCTACTGTGGGGTGGGCATCGCGTTCAATGCCAGAATAGGAGGTGAGTGAAAAGCGACTAGGGTTCGCACAGCGCGGCTTCACATCACAATGACAGCCACCATTTTGAAGCATAGGCCCATTTGAATGTTAGTTATGTTGTTTTTGTTAGTAATGGTTGTTTGATCATTGTTTAGAAATTAATCATGATATTACTTTTCATTACGGGGAGACTTTGTTGTGTTTGAAACTGCCATGGCATTTTTCATGTGAGAAGTGGCAATATATCGTTTTAATTAGACCAGGCTACTGTATATTAACGTTGATTCAGGATTTTACAGTACTATAACTCTGGAGTCATTCTTATGTAAGCCCTATTCAGTATATTGCATAGTACAGAGATAGGTACCAGAAACTGCACTGTTTATACTTAGAATTACCTATAATGCGGCTTTATTTCACATTGGGCTGCCACACCAAATTTAATGATTGAACTATGTCCTTCACTAATCGTTTACCAAATACTATTTTTGACAGAGCTTGAGCTTGAATGGTCAATCGATCTGTTATTTTCCTGAAATCCTCTATTAAATGGTGATTTGTCAGAGAAGCATGGTAGAGACAGGAATGTGGTGCAGTGTATGTTGATTGAACGGCATTTGTGTGAACTCTCAAATTAGTTTACCTTATTTATTAAAAAAGCTGTGTGGAGGTGTGTTTGGTCAATGTAGATATCCACAAGCATTCCGTTCCGTCCCCCTGACAACATATATATTATGCACTGTAGGCTCAAATCTGTAAATCTTTAAAGGCTTTAAATGAATTCCTGTGGTAAACGGACGTTGTGTTATTTGTGTCCCCAAAGCAGGCATTCGCAGGCTTATTTAATTTATCAAGACGTTTTTACACTGGGAAACGTCTTATCAAAATGCACATATTTGATTTCCTTGTTAATAATTCAAAGAAGTGTGAATTAAACAGCGCAAAAATCGATTAAATAAACAGAAACAATAAATAAATTGTGACTGTCCTCCAGTAGTGTGGTTGGGTTCGGTGTTAACCAGTGGCGAACGTGTACGTTTGAGTTTGATCGTAAACCAAGCTGTCTTCTCATGTTGAATTTGATTAATTGTATAATAACATACGAGTGGTTTGTTTGAGTTCAGAACAAACATGGCTGAACGCTTTGGAATAAGCATGTAAGCAAGGCTTACATACTTATTCCAATAAAAGCAAATATGAGAAACTGTCTGACGTCTATGTCGCCTATATTAATCTGATGGATTTTCTGCAAAATCTTTTCTTTCTTTTTTTGACACACTTTCACTAAACACTATTGCATCCTATTAAGCTTGGTGGTAAGTTTTTTAGTTATTAATGAAAATCATATTAGAAGTCTTTAGGTCAATATGTTTGTATATTTAGCTAAAGAGAGCAGATTTAAAATCCCATGTTTAGTGGAAGCACCAGTATGAGCGTCTTTTGTGGCTGACTGTTTCAAGCCTGAGATGAACTGATTTTTTATGTCGTCATTAAAACCACTACAAACCACATTTCCATACACACACCTCCCATCACCTAGGCCTGAACACCATGTTCCCAGGGAACAACGTAATTAGAAGAAAAATCATTGTCAACGAAAGATAGACGATAAATAAAGCCCACGCAACCTTAGGTATCATTTGACCCATGTGCCCTGACCTGTGAACTTTAACATTTGACCTTGCTTTGTTTATCAGAGGTTGTTGAGCCAATGAGCAGAATTGACAGTAAGGTCAAAATAAATGTCTTCATCAGTTGAGACTGGATATACTTGGATATTATTTATTTATTAGCGTTGTTTTTAACCATAGCTACCTGGTTAACCATTCCTTATGCTAATAAATAATTGTTAGTGTCCTCGTCGCCCACTAACAATTATGGAATAATAAGCGATGACTCCTAGATGTGTTTATCCTTTCTCAATGGATTCAATAATTCATAGTGCATTCATTAGCATAAAGTAGCCTGTGTTTCATTGGCTGAGAGGTTTTTGACATTTTCAAATTGAAATATTATTAGATTTGATATATTTATTGACCATAAAGTGATCAATAATGCAAACAATGTTTGTATCAAATGTATCCATAAATTATGAGTGATATGTGATTGCTGTTATAGACTAGATATTGATTACTATATTGCAGGCTCAGAGTCCCCCTGGAACATATAAATATAGATATAGATGGTATATCATGTACCCACCTAAAGCCCTCAGTATATCTGACCCGGTGAATCCTTCTCTCTTCATCTCTGAATCTCTGGCCTCTGTGTGCTTTCTCTGTTAAACAACAATACTTATTGTGTTGTTGTTAGGCCTAAATACCATCTCATATAGGACGGCATGTTATTGTTCTTTAAGTTAGTTTCTAGTTCTAGTGTTTCATAGTTTTAGCGCTACTTGCATTTTCTGTTTTAGCCCTGGACGGCACACTGAGATTTCCTAAATGAATAGCGCTTCATAAATAAAACAACTTCAAGACGTTGTTGTTTATTGTTGTTGTGTACTTTCTCTCCGCTGCCAGGGATCCGCCTGCTGGCTGGCCCGGTCACCGACGCCATGGAGGCCGCGGCCCTCAGCTTCAACCCCCACGTCATCCACGTCTACGTATGCTCCTGGGGCCCCCGTGACGACGGCTCTGAGCTGGGGGGCCCCGGCCGCCTCGCTCAGCAGGTCCTCCGGTCGGGAGCGCACGAGGCGAGCTCTCTTCTCATGTAGCCTAGCGCCCGGGAACTGGGGTCTGGGGTTTACACTGGGGCTCCACGTCACAGCCGTGCTTATCCAGGCAGAAAGTGGGTTTGGAAAAAACTGTATATAAAAAATAAATAAATAAATAAAATAGAATGGAATCGGAGGATGATTTTCTCCCTGAGAGGAGGATTGACACAGATGGAGCTATCTTTTTTCTTATTTTTTTGATAGTGTTTGCAAAACACTGAAGCCACAGCACATGCTTCCACACTTCCAAAAAAACCCAGTTCCCAAAATAAGACATTAACGTTTATCTCTTTCCTGCTTACCCACAGCTGTAAACAGAGCTACTTTCCCCAAATACTTCAATTTTTTAGATTTGCCCACCCACCACCACCCCCACCTACACTCAGCTCTGCCCTCATTTGTGAAAGAAGTTTGCCATCTTGTGATTTGTAAACGCTTCCTCTTTTTGAGCCGTTTTTTGTTGTTGTTGTTGTGTTTGTTTTCTCCACTTGCAGGGCCGTCACGGGCGGGGCAGCGTCTTCGTGTGGGCGTCGGGGAACGGCGGGTTCCACCGCGACCACTGTGGCGCCGACGGCTATGTCAACTCTGTGTACAGCATCGCCGTCGGGGCTGTCACTCACACCGGGGAGCCCGCCTCCTATGGAGAACCCTGCCCCGCCATCATGGCAGTCACGCCCACCGGAGCCAACCCAGACGGATCTCTGCCGCTGGTCCGTGTGTGTGTGTGTGTGTGTGTGGGTAGATGGGTGTGTTTTGTCTGTGTGTGTGTGTGTGTGTGTGTGTGTAGTGGTGGGTGTGTGCTGGATATATAATAAAACACATCAGGTAGGATACATGGTGGTGTTGGTGACGTATAATGTGTGAGACGAGAGATCTGTGTTGAGTGTTTTCCAGCAAAGCTAAGTCTCACTATACCGTTTACAACAAACTGCGACTTTCTTGACTTGATCATTTGCTTTTAAACAACAAACATCATTTGGCACATCATGGTACAATTGAAACGGGATCCAATATTTTTTGTCTCTCACCTTTGGTTGCCATTCATCGTTCTTTCCAAAATAAGGTTCCAGCGGAATTAGAGGGACAAAGGCTCCGATCAGGCAGAGCGAGTTTAAGCATTCGGGGGCAGCTTGTTGTTTTCAATGAGAGTGACGCGCTTTCGTCTTCTTCACACTTTATTGACCGTGTTGGGGAGACAGGAGCCGACTGATCAGTCTGACTGCCTTTTCTGGTGACGATCGGCAGTCGGATCGGTGTGTCACTGGCTTAACACATCGCTGCTGTGCTGGTCCGGTCTACTTGCGAGCAATTTACGCACTGTGGTCCCCTTTTACTCGACTTGTGGTTTCACATGTAAGTGACACTTATCTTTGACTCCATCTTCCCATCTTGTTAAATGTGCGATCGGGGGTGTGTGCGCACGTGTTTGTGTTTTGCGTGAGAGAGTGTGTCAGCGCTGCTCTTTACCACCTGTGAGCTGTGAGAAGACCAGTGTGATATTTATAGTGGCCCGCCGATTGACCCAGACCACCGCCGGGCAAACAGACAGGAGACACACGCATACACGCACACTCCCACACACACACACACACACACACACACACACCAGAGCAGGTGTTAATTGGAGGTGAAGCGAGGCTGAAGCGACTGGGAAAGGGAGAGGAGCAGGAGGAGGAGGAGGAGGAGTAGAGAAGGAAGAAGAAGAGGTGTTGATGGCGAAGGTGTGACAGTGAAAGCCGGGAGGCAACAGTGTGCCAATTTCAGGGGCCACAGAAACAGCAAAATAGCGGCCATTTTTATCAGTGTGATATCGACTTCCCACACCTTTCCCTGTGTCTCAGCCACACACCGCCACCTCGCCGCCACATGACCAGGAACACGCGTCACACGAACACCAAGTGTAACACTGTGTGTGTGAGGGTGTGTGTGTGTGTGTGTGTGCGTGTGTGTGCGTGCGTGTGCGTGTGCGTGTGTGTGTGTGTGTGTGTGTGTGTGTCCGTTGTCTCCGGCCAGAGTACACTCTGTATTTGCCTGTATTTATGGCATTTCCTAATTGATATATATATATATTTTTTTTTTATATATATATATATATTTATATATGATAACTGTACAACAGTACATTACTGTATTACAGTGATGTGTGTGCAACTATATGTCTTAATTTTATTAAATCGCCTAAAAGGAACTAGTTTCTGTTATGAACTGTCCCACCAGTCTGAGGCTGGTCTTTGGCTTGATTCTTCCCTAAAGTGGTTTTGTGTTTCAGAATGAAAACCTACCCTCACTAAACCCTCACTAAACACTATTATCGCACCAGAGAGAGTTGGCCTAATGCAATTTAGCAGTTCTGCTACACAAGCTCACTCTTAATTCACAATTAAGAGGAATTGTGTGTGTGTGCGTCTGTGTGTGTGTGTGTGTGTGTGTGTGTGTGTGTGTGTGTGTGTGTGTGTGTGTGTGTGTGTGTGTGTGCATCTGTGTGTGTGTGTGTGCGTGTGCGTGCGTGTGCGCTAGTGAGTATTCAATGTCAGCTAAATTAAATGCCTGTCACTGAGTTAGCATGTGTGTACCTTCCTCTGGACTAATAGGTCCAGAGGAACCATTAGCTCCCAGCATGCTGCAGGGCTAAAATGTACACGTGTACCTGTGTGTGTGTGTGTGTGTGTGTGTGTGTGTGTGTGTGTGTGTGTGTGTGTGTGTGTGTGTGTGTGTGTGTGTTCCACAGGTGACCGTGTCCAACCTGGAGGACGGCTGTCAGACCCAGTTTCCAGGGACGTCCAGTGCAGCACCCTATGCTGCTGGTATAGTGGCGCTGGTCTTGGAGGCCAAGTGAGTCTATCTTTAATGTCGGTCCAGAAAAACAGTTTGAACCTATGAATATCTTTCAATAGCTTCACAGGCAATATATATATATATATATATACTATTTTATAATTGATACTTTATTTGTTTATGGCATTTATATATATTTATGCTTTTATATATTATATATGTTCTGCCCCTTTGTGTGCTTTTGTTTTGTCTGAGTGCATTGATTTATTTTTCTGTCCACAGAGATATTGTTTGACCTAATCTTCTCTTATCTGATCATCTAACACTTCCTGCGTTGTGTCTTCGCTCCTTTCCTTTCTTCCCATCAATCCTTCATCATCTCCTTTTCTTTAATATCACTCCTCCTGACTTGCATTTGAGGATTGCGCCTGCACGCGGCATGCGCCATAGCCACTTGTCTTAGGGCTGTGTCCCACTCTTGCAGGTACATTTATCCTATAGGGTAAAATAACGACAGATTATTGCTCAGTCCAGGTTCTGTCCTAATATGCAGTTGTCACTATCTGTCTGTCTATCCGTATCTGTCAGCCTGACACGCTATCTACAGACTTGTCAGTCCCGCAGTTAATCAGTCATCCTCCCTGACGCTGCACCGCTGCCCCACTGTTTGCTCGATTCCTCGCCGCATATCTGTCCATTCAACGCGGCCTTCCTCTTCATTTTTGTCACTCCGCTTTTCCCCCCAGGTGTCGAGAATATGACAACGTTCGTCTCACCGTGGCCGGCCATTTTTAAAACTAGCACACTATTATGATCGGCTTCCCGCGACCTCCCACCTGTCCAGCTTAATATTGGTCTTTATTCCTCTTACCAGTTTGGGTCTGTACCCAACCCTACACGGGGAGTTAAGAATGTGTGGCTGTCTGGAGACTGGAGTTCTCCACATGGACCCGATGGTGGGTGGGCGGGGCTGTGCGTGGGCGGGGCTGTGGGTGGGCGTGGCTGTGGGTGGGGCTTTGGGCGTTTTCTGTATGGTGGAGTGGTGAGGGAGCTGCTCTGGGTCAGCCGTCTCTCTCTATCTCTCTTTATCGCTGTCTCTTTTTATCTCTCCCTCTCTCTGTTTCTCTCTGTATCTCTCACACACACACCCTCACCTGAAAATATATTTTTCTATCACCTTTAAGTACCCATGTCAGGTATTGTACCCATAATGTGTGAGACGAGAGATCTAGCACTGTGTTTTTCCACAAAACGAAATCCTTCTATCCTTTTTACAACAAACTGTGACTTTCTTGAATTGAAGAATTTACTTTTAAATCGACAAACATCATTTGGCAAATCTTGGCACATTTGAAACAGGATCCAATATTTTTTGTCTCTAACCTTTGGTGACCGTTCATCGTTTTCGCCAGAACCATTTTCCATGGGGGACAGCGGAACTAAAGGGACAAAGGCGCCGATCAGATCGAGCGAGTCTAAGCAGCCTGGGGGCGGCTTGTTGTAATTGTTTTCAATGAGAGCGATGCGTTTTTCCTCCCTATGCACCTTCACGTTTTGGCCTCGAGTTGAAAAAACTTCGACATTTAACTTCACATCTCTGGCTCTCATCTACACTAGATCTTCTCTTCTTCATTGGATGAAATTTCCTTTTTCTCTTTTTCTTCATTTTTCCGCGGTTTGGCTCTCCGCGCAGTGGGGCCAGCGGCGTAGCGTTAGCCGCCTCGGTGGGGGGTCGAGGACTGATCAGGCATGGATCCCAGTGGGGAAGCGTGGAAGTGTTAGACCAGAATCCACTCACTGTAATTGGCCCTAACTCAAACGCTGGCTGGTAACCGCTGGCACAAAGACCTGCCAGGGAGACATCTCGCACACACTAATGTACCTCGCGTGAGGCTGCAGACACGGCTGACCTCTGTTTGACAAATTACGTGCAGACTAATAGCGGAGACGACGACACGTAAAATACACAGAAACACAAGGGCACCCGCCGGGATGCATGCAGCCGCGTCGTCTCCAGCGCTACTGTACTTTTTAGCACCCTGCCCCCCCCCCAACCCCCACTCCTGACCACAACCACACACACACACACACACACACACACACACACACACACACACACACACACACACACATATACACACACAGGCACACACACACACACATGCATGCACATTATTTTGTCCCAATTAATCTTCCAGCACAGGAGCCACAGAGTGGTTGAGACCGCCCCACACTGCCCTGTAATCTTGGCTTAATGTGCTGTACTCTAAGCCTAAGTGAGCCCATTTGGAGTCACTGCGAGCAGACTCAGAGTCCCCCTATGTTATCTGCAAGTGTCACTAATGGGTTTATCAATTAGGCCCTGGCCGATAACTACTTGTGCCTGTGATCTCCGCTTATACACACACTAACGGTGCAGCGCTGATTTGGGAATGTAATGTCTGTGTGCTCACCTGTTACTGTTATTATGTCTACCTTTTTGCATTCATCTCTGCTTTATATAGCCATATTTTACTGTTATGCCATGTGTTAATTAACTATTGCTTGTGTATATATACTGTATATGAGGATATATATGTATATATAGGATATATATATAGAAGGATATATGTATATATGTATGTTTGTAAATATATGTAAGTGTAAGTGAATATATTTGTATCTATATATATATATATATATATATATATATATATATATATATATATGTATATATGTGTGTGTGTTATATTTGTCTGTTTATACTGTGCATATATGTATCTATCAGATAATCGTATTATGGTTTTCTTTATTGGGAATTCAATGGCGCTTGTAAATGATTCAGGCTTTTATATTTCTCCTACAGGACCTGATCTCTATCGTCTTTCATCAGTCCATCTTTATTTTCCCTCTTTTGTTTGAGTGCAAAACTCTCTCTGGCTCTCTTCTGAGCAGGACATTTTGTCCTTGCACAACCTCTTCTCCTCTGGCCGTCCCTGCTCTCCCTCCTTTCTCCTCGCTTGTTTGCTCTGTTGCACTGTTGCTCTCTCTCTCTGCCTCCCTCCCCCCTGCCTCTCTCTCTCTCTCTCTCTCTCTCTCTCTCTCTCTCTCTCTCTCTCTCTCTCTCTCTCTCTCTCTCTCTCTCTCTGCCTCCCTCCTGCCTCCCTCCCTCTGCTCCCCTCCTCTCTGCCCATGCTGAGTGTGAGTGATAAATTATTGGTGGGCATGCTCCAGGGGCCCAGGGCTGCTCATTCCAGCACACAGAGGACTAGCATTGATCCAGTCCGTGGTTCAACTTAATTGGAAACCCAGTTAAACTGGCCACAGACGCACCCCGACACACACACATGCACACGCACATGCGCACACATGCACATGCATGCATAAAAACACACCCACACAGACACACACACAAACACATGCATACATCCACACGCTCATACACACACACACACACACACACACACACACACACACACTGTATGCGCATGCATACAGACACTGATACACATGTCTACACATACACACATGCGGGCCCACACACACGCATACATACACACACACACACACACACACACACACACACACACGCGAACACATAGACATTTGCACACAGCATGCGCAATTTCTCTTAGCACATAAAAAACACATATAATCACCCAGACAAGTCAATATACCTGCGGCATGCTTATGCACAGAGGAATAGCACACATGTGCCCACATGGCTTGTCACATGAAGCTTGACATACAGGGGGAATGGGACACAGTCACATACACACAAACCCAACAGACGCCATCACCTCAAACACATTTTATATACAATAACACATAGACACAACAATAGACGTCGGCATGTTGTTGGGAGTTGCAAGGGAATGGAGGGAGAAACACACTGACTGTACCACACACACACACACACACACACACACACACACACACAAACACCCCCACACACACATTAAAGGCATTAGCGTGCATTCTAAGCAGCCGTAAAGAGGAGTAAGAGTCCACAGTGGAGCAATATGGAGGGCCAGGGTAATCGATGGGCCAGAGACTCCGACTATCATACAGCTAATAGGTTACATCAGACACGCGGCGGCAGCCCAGTCAATGAGCCCTGATCCTATTAACTGGGGATTTGTAAACAGTTGTGTGTTCACTCTGACGGACTGCCTGGCTGCCACTGGGACACCACGCCGTTTGTTGTGAGATGCCGTGAGGGTGAGGGTGAGGGGATGGAGGGGGAGGGAGGAGAGACAGGAGATTGATGGTTGAGAGAGATGAGGGTGCGAGGGGGTTAGTGGGGGAGGAGGGAGAGATGAGGGTGAGGGGATATTGGTGGGGGGGAGGAGGGAGAGATGAGGGTGAGGGGGGGTTAGTGGGGGAGGAGGGAGAGATGAGGGTGAGGGGGGTTAGTGGGGGAGGAGGGAGAGATGAGGGTGAGGGGGGGTTAGTGGGGGAGGAGGGAGAGATGAGGGTGAGGGATGTTGGTGGGGGAGGAGGGAGAGATGAGGGTGAGGGATGTTGGTGGGGGGAGGAGGGAGAGATGAGGGTGAGGGATGTTGGTGGGGGAGATGAGGGTGAGGGATGTTGGTGGAGGGAGGAGGGAGAGATGAGGGGATGTTGGTGGGGGGGGAGGAGGGAGAGATGAAGGTGAGGGATGTTGGTGGGGGAGGAGGGAGAGATGAGGTGAGGGATGTTGGTGGGGGAGGAGGGAGAGATGAGGTGAGGGATGTTGGTGGGGGAGGAGGGAGAGGTGAGGGGATGTTGGTTGGGGGAGGAGGGAGAGATGAGGGGATGTTGGTGGGGGGGGAGGAGGGAGATATTGGGTTGTTAGTGGGGGGGGGTAGGGTTAGTGGGGTAGGGATGGAGAGAGGGAGGGAGAGAGAATGTGGATGTGTTTTGCCGCTCCTGTTCTTAGCCATGTTGTCACCCTCTGAGAGCCATGTTGTTATTTCCCTTCAGAGAGCGGAGCACAACAACATACAGGAAACAGCAGCCCCAACGTGCTGCTGTTGAATTTTCTGGGTTTGTTTTTTCCTTGCTCTTTCTGCGCCCCTTTCTTGTTTTTGATTCATTTTTTTTTTTTTGGTTTGTTTTTTGACAAAAGAATAACAAAAACCTTCATGGGAATCTTTTATTTTCTATTTTGCATACTACTGTCACTTAAACTGGGGAATTCAACAGAAATTCCCCCCCATCCCCCTCCGACACACGCACGCACGCACGCACACACACACACACACACACACACACACACACACACACACACACACACACACACACATCTCGCCTCAGTTCATTCCGAGTCCATTCCGGTGATGGTGTCTAATAATGGTATTCACACAACCCCGGCTGTGGTAGTGGCGTTGCAGCTCTGGGTGGGTTTTATTTATTTACTGGGGAAGGCCCAAACGTGTTCACGTGACGGTCCCTCTAGGCTCCGCTAAGACGAGAACGGCCAAATCTCGCTTCCCACCCTGCTCTCTGTTTTCTGCTCATTTTTTATACCGAGCAAAACGACTTTTCCCAGACTAAATAGATCTGCGGTGGGCTTGCTTCGGAGCCGAGAAGCCCTTTCTCCGCACCATAGTTCAATAATTTATTCCCATGTCGGGTGTGTGTGTGTATATTTGTGTTTGTGTGTATGTGTGTGTAGGGGGTGGGGGGGAGGTGATGGCTGTACAGAGCCGCTGATAGGCCGTTCCTTTTCCGTCTTTCTCAGTTTCTTTTGTATTCAGTTATGATACAAAGGAGGCCCTTCTGAGTAATTTGTCCCAGAGAGAGCGGCTCGTAGTGCCACGCAAGCTCTGAGTTAGCAAAGCAAATTTAATTTTGTTTGCTTTATGCAAGCCGTCCGATTCTGGAGATCGAGGGAGCAAGGGGAGGGTGGTGGGGCGGCGGGGCCGTTGGGGGGATTGGTTTTTTAATGGGTTCAAACAGAGAGGTGATGATGTGATGATGGTGGCACCATGGCAGGTTGTGGTTGTATGCATGGTGGTTGTAGTAGAAGTAGTAGGAGGAGGAGGTAGTAGTAGTACTAGCAGTACTAGCAGTGGTAGTAGTATTAGCAGTGGTAGTATTAGTAGTATTAGAGGTAGTAGTAATAATAGTAGTAGTGGTATTAGTGGTAGCGCCCCTCAGTGTAAAGTGACTTTGAGTCCTAGAAAAGCGCTATATAAATCTAATTTATTATTATTATTATTATTATTATTATTATTATTATTATTATTAGTAGTATTATTAGTAGTAGTAGTAGTAGTACTCGTAGTGGTATTAGTAGTACTGTAGTATTAGTGGTAGTAATAGTAATAGAAGTAGTGGTAGTAGTAGTTAAGATAAGATAAGATACACTTTATTATCCTCTGGAAATTTGTCTTGGACTCCAAACTAGTTGCAGGAGTGGTGGTCATAATAGTGTGTTGGCGACAATGAATTGGCCGTCAACAGTCACAATGCTACATAGAGAGGAATCTATTCGGGTACATGCACTCTCTCTCTCACACACACACACACACACACACACACACAAACATGCATCTATGCAAGTACACACAGATATCATTTGAAAAAGAAAGCACTAGGCAGCAATAGTTCAAAGTACAAAAAGCGTTCCTTCGCATGCTCCCCCCCCCCTCCACTACTACCCCAGTTCCTTTGAAATCAAAGCACAAAATAATAATTGTTTGTGGTGTTCTGCCTCCCTGCGAGAAATCTAAGTGGTATTGTTTTTATCGCGGCAGAGGCCCCGCTTCTCAACCTGCTTCCTTCCTTGATGAAAGCTCCCAGCATTGCTTTTGTTTTTGCATTTCTCACCTTCTCAAACAAGAAAATGGGAATTATTGTCTGTCTGTGCTGGATACCCTGCGAGAGTAACCATACCTCGAGTCTGAAGAAAGAATTTCAGGGGAAAAGACTCAAATACGTTGTGTTAGGTGGAATTTATTAGGCAGAGTTTATTGGCTCCGGTCGTCGAGTTTGCGGACAGTGCACTCACGGCCGTGTAGTCAGCGTTTGGCCATAACGTTGCTGTGG
>NW_028178083.1:0-15338 GCF_964030765.1 Micromesistius poutassou | reverse complement strand
GCATTGTAATTTAATTAAACAACGCTCATTATCCATTGTCCATCCCCGTGCGGTCTCTTACCATTAAAGACGTTAATAAATAAAATAATTGTTTGAAGTTGCGAGTTTTTGAAATTATTGGAAGCGAGTCGAGCTGACCTTGCCTGCTGTACCCACGGCCCAAAATAAAGAACAGCCGAGACAATATCCTCAATTCAAACCACAAATGCCGTTTCATTTGGTCTCAATTGGCTACGGACGCAAACTTGGAACATGTGCAACAGGGATTTTTAAAGGTTACTGTAAAGTGGCGGAGACTGCAGGAGCTGAATCATCACTATGGTAGAGCTAAGAAGGTTCTACGAGCGCCTCAGACCAACCTTACCAACGCGAGATGTTAAGGTATAACTTAAAGAAGAGGCTACGAATACCAACGCTTTTGCCCATGGTAAGGCTTATTAATTATCTCTTTCTCCGGTAACGTCATTTCATTTCGCAAGGCCTTTCTTCTTCATCGTTCCTTCTATTGGTTTCTAACTCATGCTCCAATCTTTCATCAATGCCTCGGATGTTGTGGATGCAACGAAATATCTGATGTATCGCTGCAACAGTTAAGTTCCATGCTGTCTGCAGTCAAACAACAACAAAACAACGTGACAGCTGCCGCAATCATACTACGTCATGTCCCGCCTCTTGAGAATTTAGACCCTACGTCATACCCCGCCCCTTTCAAGCCCGCCCCCCTAAACCATCCGGAGATTCTACTGATGTCTGAGCAACACCGATGTCTGCATTTCGGGCGTCAAGTGTGAATAAGTGTGAATGACCCTCACGGTCGAACCTCCTGCTCCACAAATGCGGAGAAAAGACGGAGGTCATATGTGAAAGCAGCTATAAGCCACCTGTAGACATTCCTGTATCGTTTACTGGACGCATTCGTTTCCACACACACACCTTGCAAATGGGATGCAACAGTGACATCTAGCGATGGAGTGCGGTATATTCAGAACCGTTATTTGTGCCATTGTTGTATCTAATTCATTCAGGTAAGGAACTAGAAAGATAGTTACTCAGGGGATAACAAAAAAAGTTAAATGTAAACCTGGGCCACGATGTTTATTACATGGCTACGGCTGGCCGTATGGTAGGCTACAAAGGAGAGGCTTCGTATAAATGCATGCCGTCGGTCGATCGTCTCCCAATTTGAAGTAAATGCCTTCAGGTGTTCAGTAGTTCAGTCACTGTTACTCAAACGCAAAATAGGTAATTGTTGAGCATTATGCCACTCATACAGGAACTAGTTATTGTTCCTTAACAGTTATAGTGAAGGACCTCGTGGCGCAACGGTAGCGCGTCTGACTCCAGATCAGAAGGTTGCGTGTTCAAATCACGTCGGGGTCAGTATTTTTTGGCAATATTTAATTGGGAAGAATATTTATTATAATGGTATGTTATATACAACATTAAACTGGTAACTTTACTGAATAAATGTATCATAACGCTCACGGTGCCCCGACAAAACGGATGACACATTTGTATTGAATGTAAATTACAGTAGGCCAATTGATAAGTAATTAATGTTGATATCTTTTTGTACAATTTATTTTATTACAAAAAACGGCAAGACATAGGGCCCATAGCATGACATACATTGAAGAAATCATTCACAATAATAAATTGTACTATCTATTAACATTGAAATCCGATTTTGCTGTAGCATGACTTCATAGCCATATCATTATTCACATTATTGACAAAATATGGTGAAATGCATTGTTAATGACACATTTCTTATTATTATTAAGGCTCAGTCAGGCAGCCAGTTTACATCTTTCTTTCATATTCATTATTTTATTAAGTGGTATGAGTAGGATGCATTTGCCAGCATGGTACAATTATTTGCAGAAACTATTGTAAATAGTGACGAAATCGACGACTTTCTCATCTACTACCGTCACTACAAGGCAAACTGTATTATCTTATTCCGCTTTAATCAGTAAGCTAACTTATTGCGGCTATGTGTGATGATATGATATGTTACAAGAATGAGGATATGAAAAACATATTTATCCAACGTCAACTGTTATTGGTCGCAATAAATATGGTGATGATGATAACGATGATGCTGACGATGCCTTGAATGTTGTTTGCTTATTTTTCCTCCATGCATTGAAGTCGTGCTTACTGTTGAAGAAATGGAAAATGCAGTGATCAGTCAGAAGAATAGTTAATAAATAATGATTTAATAATTATTAATTAATTATTATTATTATATTATTTTTGAGGGAGCAGGGTTACCCTTGCCCCCAATAGCACTCATGAGCTTAGAGAAAGATTTGTTGTCAAAATGTGTGTGTGTGTGTGTGTGTGTGTGTGTGTGTGTGTGTGTGTGTGTGCGTGCGTGCGTGCATGCGTGCGTGTGTGTCCTCTCACCTCTTTGCCAGAGCAGGTGCCACAGAGACACCCAAACAGTCCGTTGACCATCTGGATGAGGCAGAGCACCATGCTCACGCCCGCGGTGACCAGGAGAATGGAGAACAGTGCGAGGTTGAACTCCACCACACCCTTAGGCTCAGTGCACCAGGCCCACCAATCCTGGTTATCCAGGTAGCTCGCGTTTCTTAGGGGGGAAAAAAAAAAAAATGTTAATGTTGTTTTGTCATTTTGTTTCCTCCCTCTTATAGATGGGTGGTTGTGGCATGGGGGATCGTCCTGGCAATCGCCAAGCGACCGTGCTAATGACATTTGCATTACAAACAGAATATGACAATATTAGCCTCTTTTTGAATGAGTCGTAACAAGCCGTAAGAGATAGCCACGATCGATGTGGGTATGATCGCCTCACAGTTTTACAACTGCAATAAAACATTAACAACGTCAATTTTGTGACCCGCCGTTATGTAGCCACCTAGTTTTAGTGCTTACAAATGATTTAATACAAGCAGTCAAATAACCCCACGTAATGTAGTGTCAGGTGGGTAGGTTGGTTAAGCGAAATAAAAAAAGAACCAATGTCTCACAATTAATAACATTCACTCAGAAACTTTCAAAAAGTTAGTCCACATAGGCTTAAGTCAGTGTGGCTCAGCCATTTATTCACTTACAGGCCAAAAAAAGGTGTTCCCCATTCAGTCACGTTGGTCTCTGGGTTTTCCCAGAAGCAGGTAGGCCCGTTGGCCAGCCCTAGGGACGCGGCGCTCAAACTGTACACAGCCCCCGATACTCCGGCCGCCGCGAAGCCAATGGACAGGAACATCTATGGATCACAGATCACAAGTCTTTAGATGTATATTGTATATTGATATGTTATGTTAGGATACATATTGATTCGGGTCTGTGTTTTAAGCCATACACAATACAGTGCCATGGCAGGCACTGTATTGGAACTTCAACAACACGACAACCACCACTACCTTCCCATTGGCTTCTTTAAAAGAGAGCTGGGTACCACGACGACATGTGTACTAACCCATTATTGCTCTGGGTGCGTGTTAGCGCGGAGATGGTGGCTGTATTGTCACCGCTTTTGGCAAGGAGCACAGCACATAGTGGCTAATATGTCTGAGAATATCTGTTTGAGAACTTCTGAACATACAAGTCTGGGCTGAACCTCTGTATGAACATCTCTGCGAATATATATATATATATATATATATATATATAGATATATATATATATATGTATATGTATAAACGTCTGCAGGCCTTGAGATGCAATCACTATTATGTCCGAAAATAAAGACGCAATGGCCTGATTATACAGAATGTCATATATGGACATTTTAAACATCCTATTCTAATTTCATATAAGTAAGAGGTAATGTATTTTATCATTGTATGTGTTATCTCTCTTTAAAAGAGATGGAGCCAAACCTCACACTTACCCCACAGCGGTTGTTGCAGCAGCCCTTGCTGCTGGTCAGGTGGATGTGAATTGCAGGGATGAGCACCTGCATCGGGGGGGGGAGGGGGAGAGAACATGTCAGAGAAAAGCTAAGGCATGGTGGACTACATACATTTGCAAAGGGGGGGGGAACTTTGGTTAACCCACGACGCATGATGTCTGAACTAAATACAAAACGATCAAACCAACCAAACAAGGGGGACTCACCATTACCCCTCCACCGATGAATCCTCCCATGTATTTGACCTCCTCCGTGATGTGCTCTGCATACTTAGTGGACCAGTCGGGGAAGAACAGAATGATGTTGCATATTATCGACACGGCAGCCAGGACATACAGAGAGATGCCGATCACCTTGGAGCAACCGCTCGTACACATGTTGCTTTTTTAAGAGGCGGAGACTATCAAGAAAGAGAGGGGAAAAAAAACACAAGACACGACAATGTCCGTGCAAAAATATCAGATCCTTAAATCCAAATTATGAGAGATGTCCCGCACAAGGTCTTTATACAGAAGTAAGAGACGGGGACGCGGCCCAACTATATATAGGCTGGTACATGTAGGCCTATGGTCTGGGAATCGTGACAAGATAGGTATAAAAGGGAGGAGTGAACAAAGATAAGAATAGCCTAGTTCAGTCGCTACCTACTCCCACGCACCGTCACGGATCATCAATGCATGTGTCGTCCAACAGTCTCCTATCAATTAGGTTGGCGTGTTTTATGGAGGGCCCAACAAAAAAATAGGAACATGAGCCGAAAAGCACCTGACTTCATTCAGTTCATTAGTGATCTCCGCACAGATCGGCAGGCTGTGTACCTGTTCAAAAACATCAATATAAGTTGTGTTCTTTTTTGCTCTCTCTTTATGATCTCACCACATCCGCATCCATTGTACGTGTTCATAAAAGTAAATATTTAAAGTAATATATATTTGTTTTTGCTTAAGCAAACATGAAAGTTCACGCAATTCTGTTGCATTCGTTTGTTTTGAGGGAAACAACCGAGACTAAGACTAAGGGCCCTCATCACACTGTCACAGGGAGGTTTGTGTGTGTGTGTGTGTGTGTGTGTCCGGGATGTGGGTTTTATTGCTCTGCTATCACTGAACGATTGGGGGCATGATGGAGGAGGAAGACGGAGATATCGCTGGAGGGTGGAAGTCCAGGGCAACAGACACACCCCTACACACAAACACACACACAGATGGAAAACCCAATGACAAACATCAGAGTCCTACTTATCACTGTGAAGGGTAAATCTTATTGGGTCATAAAAAAAAACGAGGTTTCCATGACAGCAGAATCCAAAGATCACTCGGGCCGTTATCAGACGTGATGTCAGCCCGACTGGTGGGTTAAAACATATACGAGTAAAGGTGTTTGAATAAATCACAAGATAAGCTGGAGAAAGAAAAACATCTAATGAATTAAATTTATAACATGAGCAACTCTGACTATTGTTATCAGACATGAAACGTATGTTACGGTGCGTCCCGTTGCGGTTTTATCCCTCATCACAGGGATTCGGTGAGTTATGATACAGTAGGGAGTGGACATGAACCATGGCACCCTCGTCCTTCACATCGCAAGATTCTCCAAGCGTCTCGGCAGGGCGTCCCCCCCGCCTAATGTGGGGTGACTAGGCCGAGTAAAGTCCTCCTGGAACACCTTCATGTGTGATAAGATGGCAGTGAAGTTCCATCGGACGGTACTTTGGATGAAGTGCAAATGTTTTTTTCGGCCTTCCTGTAAGACAATCGGAGTCAGACCCACTTTTCGTTGTTGAACTTTTATTATAGGAGAGAAAATTGTTGAATGGTGTAGGAAAGCATCCTGTCCATTTGAAAGCACACTGTGGTAGATAGTTCGATGAAAAAATATGTTTTCATGTGTAAAAGATGAAAAAGGTCCCTTTCTAAATCATTGCAGCTATTTCAACGTCTATTTTTCCAATCAATATTATGTTAACTTGCTTGTGCATTTCTTCAAAGGAGATGACACAACAGAGGGTAGAGTAGATTGTTAATTATTATCAGTGGAAATAATTTACAATGATCATGACATTTATGAGTTTAGGAATTTCAAATTGCCCTGGATCGTAAGTTCCTCATGTTGCATAAACCGGTACTAACCCAAAGTACAGAATCAGAATCAGAATCAAAAATATATATTTCTTATTTTCACCCAACTATTACAGTAGGCCAGTACAGTAGTACATTTCAAGTAGGTCTACTAACTGTTCAAATTGAAAATTGAAGCAGACCAGTAATGACCTCCCTGGATATATTCTGTATTCCAAATGATTGTAGGAATTTGCCAAGAGGTGGGTTGGTCTTGGCCGTGAACGATCAGTAAATATCTTATCCTCTATTGTAGGCCTACTGTATATGGATTTCCAATCACCAACCGTCATGGTCCTGGGGGTTTCTGTGGGTCATGAACGGAAGGCCATGTCCGGGTATAATAACATCAGCGTTCCTCAGCGCCCTCTTTCGGTTGACGCTCTGTACTGCAGCGTTTTCACTCAACGCCTGCCAGCTCTCCCGGTCCCCGCAGCATTCAAACAAGTCCCCAGCCACCAACACTGTCCCTGTAGTGGTTGCCCTCACTTCCAAACTCACGTCGTGTCCCGTGTGTCCCGGTGTGGGCACGATTGATACCTGGGGGAGGAAAGGAGAATGAAATGGTGATAATAACTGTTCACAGCATCCACCAGGCAGCGTATCATTTACTAGACACTTGGAACAACCTCCACTAGAGGGCGCTATTTAGCAAGAGTCTAGAGAACTAGGCAGGTGATGCCCATCATGCCCAGTACAGTAGATAAGTTGTTCCCATACCATGCAAGACTGAATCAAACCCATAAACGTACATGCTCGTCAATGCGGTAAGGTTTCCCCTCCGCCAGTTGATTGGGGGTGTATCTGTCTCCCTCACTGATATCACATCCCACAACTATCATGGACTTTTGAAAAAGACCCAAGTTCCCTATGTGGTCCGAGTGTCCGTGCGTTCCCACGACCCAATCCACGTCCCCCGTCTCCAGACCCCTCTCCCTCAGCGTCGTGAGCAGAAGGTCTCGGTCCCACGGACCCCCCGTGTCCACCAGAATAGTCCTGGGCCCCGTTACCAGGGTGACGGTCCCATCGGCCCGAAAATATCCGTCCGGCTGCGACACACAGTAGCCCACTTTGAGGACCGACACGGAGTAGGGACTGCCAGGAAAGTCCAACACCCCTGATTCAGTGCAGAGGGTCGCGTTGGCTTCGCCAGAGACGGAACCCTCCTCACTCTCCATTGTTGGACAATGCATCAAACGTGGTTGTTTATGACTTGTTCAAGGAGGAGGAGTAAGAAGTTATTCTGCATTTGCTATGTTTATCGTCGCTGGACACATGGGTGCAGTTTGGACACATGGATGTTGGACAACGACGAAAAGACACGCGCATGTTTACGCATGACGTGGCTTCCGCCACCGAGATGATGATGATGATGATGATGATGACGATGATGATGGCGTAAAAACGCTTTGAATATGCAACGGGTCGTCGCGGAAGTAGTGCAATCACTATTATGTCCGAGAATAAAGACGCGATGGCCAGATTATACAGAATGTCATATATGATTATTAGAAATGTCCTATTATAATGTTATATAAGTAATAGGTAATGTATGTTATTATTCTCTGTGTTATCTCTCTTAAAAAAGAAAAAAGTGGTTTGAATAAAGCTATGTAGCAAGTATCAGGAACCTTTGCGCCGGTAATGTGCGCAGGGGGAGCCGCAATGGTTGGCGCGCTCTCTGGCTGCGTCACTTCCACTGACAACAATGGCGGCCAAAACAGTTATGGAAAAGGGAACGTCTGTTTTGGATCCGCTGAAGGGAGTTCTGCTCACATACTTCATGCCAGAATCATGTTACGACTCCTTCTTCCTAGATTTCAACTTTCTAGATGGTAAGTTGGCGATCGTCACGAAACGGTTGGTCAAAAATGAGCTGTAATGAAAGTACAGGCGATCATTTACATTGAAGAGGATGAAGTTCAGTGGGCGGGGTTATACACCGGGCACTACGTGATTGGATGGTCAAGTACATTTACATATCTGCATATGGAATATACTACTTTACCGGGAATATACTACTTTACTATTTATTGGATAATTTTTACTTTATATTAGCACTCATTAAATATTCACTCGTGCTCATACTATGGTGTAATATGTCCATTGCACACCACCAGTCCATTATATATAGCCTATATACATATATGCTGGTGTAAACAGTTGCTCTTCAACCGTAAACCAAGTATACCATATGGACGGAGCTATCTAGCGACACTGCAGACCATTAAAGTCGAAATATGTAACATCACAAATCCCATTTTACAACTGATATAGTCTAGAAATAATAATAATTTAAAAAAAGCTATGTTAGTCCACATCACGCTAGTTAAGACATGACAGAACACTAGTAACTGGGAGGGGGGCTCCTTCTCAATCATTGCGACTTTAATTGATTATAATGAATCTGACTCAAACAGCCAGGGAGAGTTAATGTGATGATCTGAGGCCAGGGCAGATGATGGATTTGAGTGTTGTCGTGTCCGCCCACAGTGCCGTGTCTGAAGATAGTTCTGAGCAAAGGGCTTGGCATCGGCATCATCCTGGGATCACTGATGGGTAGGTGTCATTCCCTCGCTCACTCTGTACATCCCGCTTTCTCTCTCTCTATGCAAAGTCATGCTAATATCTGTAGGCTACCGTAGTCAAAGTCACATGCTCGTATGAGCCATACGCGCAAAACTATTTCTTTGTATTTGTTTCACAGTGTTTGGTAAAGCTATTTACTAGTGTGGCCATTTTGACTAAAGATTACTTTTGTATGTATTTTCCTATGTGAGCATTAATTCTACTTTTATATTCTATGAGGGAGAATCGACTACCTTATTGTGACAATAGTCTCTGTATTGGTACCCCAGAGAGGAAGGATTTTCTAATCACTTGCCTTTCCATTCTCCTGTGTGTGTGTGTGTGTGTGTGTGTGTGTGTGTGTGTGTGTGTGTGTGTGTGTGTGTGTGTGTGTGTGTGTGTGTGTGTGTGTGTGTGTGTGTGTGTGTGTGTGTGTGTGTGTGTTGGGGGGTTCTGCTCAACAGTGAAACTACCCCAGATTCTGAAGCTCATGGGGGCAAGGAGTGCAGAGGGGCTCAGCTTCCACTCCGTGCTGCTGGAGCTGCTGTCCATCACGGGCACCATGGCCTACAGCATCGCTAACAATTTCCCCTTCAGGTGGGACACTACAACATCCCACACATCATCCGTGGAATCATTCGTATTTTGGCCAGAAAGGGGTCTGGGCTTATGCTGAGGAAGAATACAGATAATCAACACAGATGTAGTCTATTGTCCAGTTGTGCCTTGCTGTATGTGTGTGTGTGGTTCTTGTGGTCACACAATGTGTCCTTACTGCAGTGCCTGGGGCGAGGCGCTCTTCCTCATGTTGCAGACCGTCGCCATCGGTTTCCTGATTCAGCACTATGGCGGGAAAACGGCGAGAGGTACGGGCCTCGTTTATTTCAACGCTAGCATCTTCTGGAGCGTTGTGCGGGAAGAAAGGAGTACATATCGTTAATATTGCATATCTGTCTTTTATTATTATTCATATTATTATTATTATGCACATTTAGGCTTATTCACAAATGCACATCTTTTTAATGAGACTTAAATTAGGCGTATAATCAAGTCTCCTTAAAGAAATAATACTAGAATTAGTAGCAGGCTGGAATTGAAATGTGTCGTTTGTCACCCGAGGAGTCCGACACATCACATCAATCAGCACAGAACCATGTCCGAAAGAAAGAAAGAAATAAAGAAAGAAAGAAAAGAAGCTCCCCCACAAGCAACAAACCTTTCTCATTCGGCCTTGCATCAGCGCCATAACCAGGGTCAAATCCTAGCATGACTGGCCTCAAACGGCGCCTACGCTTCAAACAGCCACCACGCGTCTGGAGGACTCACCCGTCCTTTCTCCCCCTCCCCCCAGGCCTCCTCTTCGTGGCGGTGTACTTCAGCGTGCTCGCGGCGGTGCTCTCCCCCGCCGTGCCCGTGGCCATGGTGACGACCATGCAGGCCTCCAACATGCCCGCCGTCATCATCGGAAGGGTAGGTCCCACGAGCGAGGGGCGCGGGGGGGGGGTCGTGTGTTTAGTACCGCATTAAATGAGGCCGTGCTTTCATTGGGGTTTTGGCGAAGGCACGCCGGATTGTATGACTCTGATGTAAATGTTGATGGTTTGTCATTGTGGGTTCGGCCGAACGATGCGGTAACATCTGACCTGATCGGATTACGTCACAATGTTCACGTGACTTCCTGTGCGGAAGTCCTCACAGAGCTCACGTGTGTTCATACACGGAACCGTGTCGGGAATGTACGTCAGTCGTTCCCGTTCTCAGTCTCAACACAACACGTGGCTTGTCTCGTCTGTCCTTTTCTCATCGAGTTCAAGGTGTTCGGTGTGTGTCTAAGGCCGCGTTCTCTCTCTGCTCGTCTCTCCTCCTCAGCTGCTCCAGGCCGCCACTAACTTCCGCAACGGACACACCGGCCAGCTGTCGGCCATCTCAGTCTTCCTGCTCTTTGCCGGATCCCTCGCCCGCATCTTCACCTCCATACAGGTGTGTGTGTGTGTGTGTGTGTGTGTGTGTGTGTGTGTGTGTGTGTGTGTGTGTGTGTGTGTGTGTGTGTGTGTGTGTGTGTGTGTGTGTGTGTGTGTGTGTGTGTGTGTGTGTGTGTGTGTGTGTGTGTGTGTGTGTGTGCGCGCGCGCGCGCGTGTTCTAACATATAATGCATCATGCATTACACCAGTCTACTACTACTATGATCTTAATGCGACGTAAACAAATAATATTTTTTCAACACGCAGGAAACCGGAGACAACCTGATGGCGCTCACCTACATCATATCCTCTTCCTGCAACGGCATCATTGCCCTCCAGGTGCTCTACTACTGGAACAGCGCCTCCAAGCAGAAGAAGAAGAGCGACTAGGAAGTGGCCCTACAGGAGGGGCGGGATGGAGTCCGACCCTTCTGATAAGTGTTTCTCAGACTATTTATTGGTCTGGAGGGGAGGTTGTTGTTAGAGGTGAATATATCAGGCTTTGCTGTAGACACACAAAAACACACACACACACACACACACACACACACACACACACACACACACACACACACACACACACACACACACACACACACACACACACACACACACACACACACACACACACACACACACGGCTAGTAGGGGTTTGAAATTGACACAGCAAACGGGTCTATGGGCTGAGGTTTTTGACTTGACCAGCTTGAACACATCACACACTTCTGCCCGTGATCCAGATTGACCGCTGGTTCAATAGGTCTAAGACATGGAGACCAACCCTTAATGTCTAAAAGGGCAAGTCCACACAAGGGACCTTAATGTTTTGAGTTGGATCAATTGGCTATCGTGCAAAGTGACTCATTCCAAGGCTGTCCATTCCAGTTCACCACAATCCCAGGCTACTACAGTCCTTTCCAACGTATTATTTATTAGTAGTGGTACTGTGGAGATGATCATTTTACTGTAATCCACCAAATGGTTCACTAGTTGACTTTTTATTTAGTTTTGTTCAAGCCCTTCTCCTGTCCATATCACACAGAACTGGATCGATAAATGTGAAGGGGATTATATTAGTGAGTGTTGTTTTTCTGGGCAAGGACTTTCGATTTAGTTATTGTTTAAATGCTAATTTGCACTACGTTGCATGAAAACAACGTGTGTGTGTGTGTGTGTGTGTGTGTGTGTGTGTCGGGTGGGGACCGAGAACGTGTTCAACTGATGATAAGAAATGTTCTCTCGACATTCAACTGTGCAAACGGTCGCTCATAAGGGAAACGGTTTGATTAATTGATTAAACAGACAACGAATCACATTGAGATGGCCCTATATGAAAATGTAGCAATAGAATAAAGTCTGTATTGGATTAATCTAATGTTTTTTCAATCGCTGCTGTTCCATATGCTGAAATGAAAAAAAACTATGATTCAGTTGAGTTATCCTATACACTAGATACATTTCACAATGTATTGGAATATATTAGAAAAATATCATGCATGATACATTTGAAAAAAGGGTTGGAGTGTCTTGAGCTACTGTTGACAATGTTGACGTTTAAGATACATTTATTGTTTTGTGTCATGTTTACTTATTAAAAAACATTATTTGCTGATGGAAATATGTCTCAGTGCTGTTTATTCCAGTTAATTACAAATATGTCAGTTATTGTTCTCGAAGTTTCTTGACTGGTCAGTGTAGGCCTGGTTTACGGACGTGTGATTCCTACTGATGCCACCTAGAGGGAGACACACTTTAACTAACATTTGCTGTAGAACTCCCAAGTTTCTGCGCTAATAAGGTTTGGCACATATGTGCCGAGAATATTGGTTCACTGGTCAAACTTTGGACTAGTGGACGAAAATAAAATACTTTTATTGTTTTCTCGTAACTCGTTTTCCGTTTTTCTTTTTCCTTTAAAAACAGACGTCATTATTTAGTCCTTCGATTCTCGTGCCCCTTTTTTAAAGCACGATGTTATTTCTCAGTAAATCTGTCCATCAAAAGCCTTCTTTTCTTTGTTTCTTTTGTTATTCCTTTCTCCTCCTTTCCTGAATAGACCCCCCGCCCCCCTTCTCTCTAATGTGTTACTAAAATGGTCACGAAAATTAAACAAACGCATATTTTCCAATTAGATGCTGGTTTGCACTGCGGCGGACGAAGAGATATTTACAACACAACTTTTTTTGGTCTTTTGTATTAAAATTCGCTCTCACGCACTTAGCCTCGTTTCAACGGAGACGCATTATATTTAACTGCGTTGTAAAGTTTCTAAACGTCCACATATTACATATATTAACGGAATAGAGGGGCTGTGAGTAGGTGCTGATTGCGTTCAAATTTGAAAGAATATATAAATACGATTTTTATTACCTTAAAGATATGTTATGGCTACTTCTGCCCATTAGAGCTTAAAAGAAGAAAGACAGAAATAAGCAGCGAGAGACAAAAAGAAAGTGAATGGTGCGTCTTTAGTTCACACGCAGCTGGGTGGCTTGAATGGGGAGGGGGGGGTGCTGGGGATGGGGGGGGCTTGTTAAATGGGCACTGGCACACAGAGGGTGGGTGAGGGTGGGGTGTTCTGGCGTTGTGGAGGAAAAAAACGAAAAAAAAAACGCAACTCAGTCTTATCTGTTGGTGCGGGGGGGGGGGGGGGGGCCATAGATGTTGGCCGGCGATCGTGGAGTTCGTTACGGGCGCCGTATCACCTGCGACTATCCATCTTGGGAGGTCTTCCCCGGGTCCTAATGAGGGGGCTGTTGCTCAGAGGGAGTGGCAGAACCTGGCCTGAGCAACATAACAGCGTTTTGTTTTGCGATGGGGAGTCCATGCAGCGGCATTCATGTGAATCTGGCTCTGTGTGTTCTGTGTGTCCGTGGGCAGCCCCCCCATCTCATTATTGGGCTGAAGTGAACTGCAACAGGTGGTGGTGGTGGTGGTGGTGGTGGAGGTCAGGTGGTCGTGGTCGATGTGGTGGGTTGGTGGTGGTGGTGGTGGGTGGTAGAGGTGGGGTGGTGGGGTAGTTGGGTTGCTGGCTAGAGGTGGGGGTTGGGGGTGGTGGTGGTGGAGGTGGTGGAATTGGGGTGGTGATTGGTGTAGTGGTGGAGGTGGTGGTGGTGTAATTGGGGTGGTGGTGGTTGGGGTGGTTATGGTAGTGGTGGTGTGGGTTGGTGCAGTGGTGGAATTGGGGTGGTTGTTGTTGTGGTGGTGGTACGGGTGGTGGTGGTGGGGGTGGTGGTCGGTGTAGCGGTGGAATCGGGGTGGTGGCGGGTGCAGCGGTGTCTGCGGTTTGCGCAATAGTCGCGTGTCTAGTCTTATCTTTGCACATTATCGTTTTTTACGGATGACTATTCCCACACACGCTTCTTCTACACAAGTCACCTTTGACAGATCTGATAAGCCGTTTCATCGCGGTTTATTGTGGGTCAATCGTAACTATGTGTGATTTGCAGAAATATGTATCCAAAACATCTGATCACACAAATAGGATCATCCATCCATTAAGGTGGGCTGCTCCATGGCGGGGGAGGGGCCGTACGCTGGAGAGCTCCAGCCCTGACAAAAGACGCGCTGCTGGGTGGGAATGTTTGGCCGATGCTCGGCGGTGATTTCACCTTCGCCGTTGCCCCTAATCGCTCCCTCCGATCTGTCTCACGTGTGGGCCCGCTGGTAATCAGCCTCATCCACATCCTGCAGCAACACAGCGCGCACACGCGCACGCACACGCACACACACACACACACACACACACACACACCGAGACGCACACGGAAACACACTGAGACCAACATGCACTCAAACACCGAGCCACACACAGACACTGACACACACACATACAGAGACTGAGAGACACACACACACACACTGAGCCACACACACACACACACACACACACACACACACACACACACACACACACACACACACACACACACACACACACACACACACACACACACACACACCATGATAACAGCATGAAAGCGTCCGACATTCTTTTCATCCGTTCGGTATACCGACTTCACGATACAACTTTGTTTTCGTTGTGCGTTTGCGGTCTCTCAGGACTTTTATCGTTCCATCGCGAAGATTGCACCCTTGTTTTGTTATTTTCTATTTTTGATTTAGCGGGTGACTCCTACAAAAATGCACGCATACCTGGTCACCCACCCCCCCCCCCCCCCCCTCCCTCCCTCCGCCCCTCTCCCTGAGCACACACACACACACACACACACACACACACACACACACACACACACACACACACACACACACACACACACACACACACACACACACACACACACACACACACACACACTCCTCCTCACCTCATTTAAGCTGCCTGTCACTCATCTCCCGGGCCTTGGTAAACACAACCCTCTATTAGCTGGCATTAGGCCTTTATGTGTTGACTCGCCGGCCGTCAGTGATTGGCTGGGCCACAGCTGGGCCGCCGTCCGTCGTCAGCTCACTGAAAAGAAAAGAAGAAGAAAAAATGGAGTCGGAAAATGGAGCATTTTCCGACATGCGGTTTCGTCGTGTGCACGTGACATTCAAAATCGTAACGTAAAAAAATGGCTGTTCCTATTTTTTACCAGCTTATTTTGGAACACCGAACACAGAGACACTTTCACAGAACCCGACAGCTCAGGCTGCGACGGAACGTTCCGGGCTGGAGTTGGAAGCCGCGCTTCTCGTGTTTCCTAACCCCCCCCCCCACCCCCCCCCGGATATCTGTTCGGTGGGGGGCCCCTCGTTGGCCCCCCGCCGAACAGGGTCCCGTGGAACCATGCATATGCGATTCAG
>NW_028178084.1:0-4569 GCF_964030765.1 Micromesistius poutassou | reverse complement strand
AGGGGCCAGGGGGGAGGGAGGGAGGGAGGAATGCTCTTTTGTTATGTGTATGTGTGTTTATTTGCATGTTTGTTGACGGACGTGTTTTTCTCTCTTTCTCTTTTTCTCTCTGTCTCTGTCTCTCTCACTGTGTCTATCTGTCTCTCTCTCTGTCTCTGTCTCTCTCCGTGTCTCTCTGTGTGTGTCTCTCTGTGTGTCTCTCTCTCTGTCTCTCTCTGTGCCTCACTCTCTCCCTCACCCTCTCCGTCACCCCTCCCTCTCCCTCTCCCTCTCCAGTTGACAGCCCAGCAGATGGCCATCCAGCAGCAGCTGCTCCAGGTCCAACAGCAGCATCTCCTCAACCTCCAGAGGCAGGGCCTGCTCTCCGTGCTGCCCAACGGCCTCAGCGCCTCACAAGGTGGGTGCTGGCACCACGCAGAGCCTGGGGAGAACCCACACAGAGGGCTGGGGTCAGGGGAGCACACAGTGGTCGGTACAATACATTGGCCGGACACTGTTTTGTCGAGCATGCGTTGGATTAATTATTATTAAACCTCTCGCTTTGTTAATAGTGTCAATATGTTTTTTGTTGTTGTTATTCATATTTAAATGTTTAATTATAATTATTGTTATTAATAGTGTACGTAATTAAAATCTGTATACATTTAATATAAATAGTACATAGTATCAATTATTTGTATTGCAATTATGGTTGTGGTTATTGTTGTAATTAAGGTTGGTATGCTTTTAATTTGAAATGATGCTGGACAACAGCAAGCCTATATTCATCTGGAGATGATTACTCTTCAACAACAAGCGTTGGTGGGGGGTGGGGGCACTGTGTGTCTTGTTGACAGCTTTGTGTGTGTGTGTGTGTGTGTGTGTGTGTGTGTGTCTATGTGGCGGTCACATGTAATTACAGGTTGTGAGAACGGTAACAGCCTGTCCCCTGGTGGAGAGAGCAGAGAGTCGTCCTGTCAACAGGCCTCGGCCAATGGGAATCACTCGTCTCTCCATAGGAAAAAAGAAAGGTGAGTTCCTACGTGCGTGGCAGTAAACAAAAACAAAACACCTCAATCATGGGCCGCGACTATCATCGATCCACACCCGCTGGGCGTCTGGGCAGAGTGGCGGACAGAGAGGCACTGCTGACGCCGCGCTGTGATTGGTCTGTCCCCCCCTGCAGCGTGTCATTGGACGACCTCGGCAGTCACACTCTGTACGGCAACGGCATGTGCAAGTGGCCCGGGTGCGAGAGCGTCTTCGGGGACCACCAGGCCTTCCTCAAGTGAGTTCTGAGTTAATCTGCATCTACACCCCCCACCGGCCCCTGGCCCCATGTGCTTCCATGGGGCCGGGGCTCCGGGAGTCACTTAAAGACCGGTTTACGTTCTGACAATTTGATGCCCCCGAAACACACAGATGAACGTACTAGCGGAGCTAGTCTGTGTGTGTCGGAGCAGTGCTGTGTTTCAGAGCAGGGAATTCAACGGCGTTGAGCGTGTGTGCCGGCGCGGCCGTGTGCTTTGGGCTTTGGTCTGTTCAGAATTAGAGTCAACCAATTGATTACAACAGATAGTTATCACATCACAACAAATCATTTTCTCTATTTATTTTACAAAATCACAATTGGATATGTGTGCTTAATCAGTACTGCAGACAAATCAAGACTTTTGACAGTGTTATTCTTCGACCTAGGGACATTTGCATATTAAGCATATCTAATGAATTTGAAAACCAATTTCTACAATTTGTTTCCCCCAGTATATTCAATTCAGTTTAATTTAAAAGTGCCTAATGCACATTTATACATCCAGAGCATTTCTGAATGGTATAAAAAAACTGTAATGCTCGAATGCACAAAATCAAACATTGCATGTTGTGACGTTTGTGTTCATGTCGATACTTGTTTTTGTCTCTGTTGATGTTTGCCTTGCGCGCGTCCTACCTGCTGTTGGCCGCGGCACGCACACGCACACGCACACACACGCACACACACAGCTGTGAGCTGTGTTGGTAACCGAGCGTTGCTATGTGTTTAACCACCAGGCATCTGAACACTGAGCACACACTCGACGACAAGAGCACGGCGCAGTGTCGTGTGCAGATGCAAGTGGTGCAGCAGCTGGAGCTCCAGGTAGGCCGGGTGTTATGGCTCTAGTCCATTTCAAAGGTGTTACATCCTTTGTAAAAAGATAGTATCCCTTTAAGAAACACTGTAACGGTGGAACACCTAGAACTAGTTGTGTCGTTGAACCCTCAGGAGTGTATTTATAGTCGCTAAACCGCCCTCTTTTGTCCCTTTCTCCTCTGACGCAGTTGAAAAAAGACAAGGAGCGACTACAGGCCATGATGGCCCACCTGAAGTCGTCTGAAATCAAACAGGCGCAGTCGGTACGTCACGGGCCGCGGCCGCGCCTCCGGGAGCCACCCCTCCCCTCCACATCCACCGTCCCTTCACGTGCCCCGCTCTGCGCTCACGTCTTGTGTCTCGTGTTCCCTGTTTTGTTGTCGTCCACAGGGGAACGCGGCCTCCAACGGCTCCTTCTCCCAGGCAACGCCGCCCAAGGGGCCCCTGCCCATGAGCCTGTCCCAGAGCGCCACGGCGCCCACCACGCCCCTGACGCCGCACTCCGACTCCCCCGCCGTGCTCACGCCCAACGGCGTCTTCAGCGGCACGCCGGTGCGGCGCCGCTACAGCCGCTCCATGAGCCAAGGTCAGCCCCCTCCCCCCCCACCGAGAGGTCAACCCCCCTAGGTCACTGACCCGCAGCGTGGAGAGGGCCCTTATGTACCGGGTACAGGTGCGCCAGCTTATCTAGAGGGGGGCCGGCGTGGGGGGCCTCCCCCAGGGCAGCGCTGTAGATCAGTGGTGCCACTGAGAGTCTATCCGGTCAGGGAGGGAGGACGGGGAGAAAAGGAGGAAAAGCGTTTTGCCTCGTTTATGGGGATGACCTTGGATGAAGCTGAGAAGTTTGAAACTAAATCTTGGATGGCATAACGACGGTCTCTAAGGGGGGGGTGGGGGGTGGGGGGGGGCGGAGCATTTGCACATATATCCCATAGATGAAAACATGTTTTTGTTTCTGTTTTAGCTTTTGTCTTTTTTTGCAGATTCCCATTTTTCTCGTTGTTTTAAACATTTTCTCGTCTAAAATAATTCCTTCAGTCCTTCAGAAGTCCCCCTCAGGGAACACGTCTCCCTGTTAAGGAATCGCTGCTATAGTTGACTTATGTATGTCGTATGTCCACCATATATTTAAATGTGGCCCACAGCCTTATAGATTGCCTGTATGTTGACCATATATGTAAACGTAGCCCACAGCACTATATATTACCTGTAGGTTGACCATATATGTGAACGTAGCCCACAGCTCTATATATGACCTGTAGGTTGACCATATATGTAAACGTAGCCCACAGCTCTACATATGACGTATGTAAAGCTAAGATCAATGTACAGTTGTTATCTCTGGGAACTGATGAATCCTGGGTTTCTGTTGAACAGACATTGTGGACAACAAGGAGTTCTACCTCAGCACAGAAGTGAGACCGCCGTTTACGTACGCGTCGCTCATCAGACAGGTAATGCAGGGTCCCATCTGTCTCCTGATCACCACTAAGATGATGATTAATGGACACATCAATCAATTCCCTGATAGCCAGATAGCAAACGTTTTTTTTTGTCTTTTTGTTGTTTCGCAGGCGATCTATGACTCTCCCCGAAGACAGCTGACACTGAACGAAATCTACAACTGGTTCACCAGGACCTTTGCGTATTTCCGGCGAAACGCGGCGACTTGGAAGGTACGTGCGTTAAGCGCTTTGTGAACGGCTCTGAATGTTAACGTCTAATAACAATGCAACATCACGTTGATTAGCATTAGCAATTATGTTGAGTTAGAAAACAAAACAAAAATAGAAGAACGCTTTTATCCAAAGCAACTTCAATCAAAGCAAAGCACGATTTAAAAAAAAAGCACCTGGCAGAATAGCTAAAGCTATCAATTAATCTGTGTGTGTGTGCGCTTGTGTGTGTGTGTGTGTGTGTTCTTCACCTCCTCTCTGTAGAATGCAGTGAGACACAACCTGAGCCTCCACAAGTGTTTTGTGCGCTTGGAGAACGTGAAGGGCGCCGTGTGGACCGTGGATGAGATCGAGTTCCACCGGAGACGGCCGCAGAAGACCACCGGCACGGGGTAGGTGACCCCACATGACCCCACAGTGGGAACACGCTGCTGCTAGGAAGGGCTGCAACCACGTCCTGTCTGCCGGGGTGCCCTCTGTGCACCCTGGTGCACGTACCCTATAAGCTGTGGTTATGGTGGGATGTTTAGTTCTTGATGCGTGACCACCTCAACGTTATGTTCTGTGATGACGATGCAGGTCGGCCATGATGAAGAGCCCCCAGAACCTTCCGGGCCAGAGCTCGCTGCGGTCCGTTCCTCAGGTAACCCGGCTCGCCGGTATTTGATCTGTGTTCGGGGTTTTGTTAAATACCACAGGATATTCAGTAAGATAGAGATCGCTATGTCGTCTATAGACGGGGTCTTTGACGGGCTCACGTTAAAAAAGATGCAGCAATCCGTC
>NW_028178085.1:0-4000 GCF_964030765.1 Micromesistius poutassou | reverse complement strand
ACCAAAAAGTAGCCATTTCAGTATTATTTAGCTGTAATTTATCTGATTAATTCCAAATTTTGGTTGTGATGATGTCATCACTCGTGTAAGGAGGACACTACAGCGCATGAAACGTAAGAAATAATCATATCACATGAATGGCGGGACGTTTGAAAAAAAGTAAAGTGCCGCCACTCCGACAATGGAAACAGAAATTGTCGGAGTGGTGGGACGTTTGAAAACAATGGAAGTGGCGCCACAATTAGACGTCAGTGTCGGAGTGGGGGCATGCGGTCCCCACTAACCCTAACCCTGAACCTCCAGGGTCTACGGCAAACCAGCGGAGGCCTCGTTGAGCCTCCAGTCTGACGTGGAGGTCAGATCTCAATCCATTTATTTTCGAACCCATCTCCACTTAAGCTGTAAGAAATCTTTTGTTGTTTATGTATGTGGAATGTGTGTAATGAGTGAATGAATGAGCCCTATCTGACCTCTCTCTCTCTCTCTCTCTCTGAAACCAGACGCACCGTGCACTAGTGTGAGGAGCAGAGTGCACTAGTGTGAGGAGCAGAGTGCACTAGTGAGAGGAACAGAGTGCACTAGTGTGAGGAGCAGAGTGCACTAGTGTGAGGAGCAGAGTGCACTAGTGTGAGGAGCAGAGTGCACTAGTGTGAGGAACAGAGTGCACTAGTGTGAGGAGCAGAGTGCACTAGTGTGAGGAACAGAGTGCACTAGTGTGAGGAGCAGAGTGCACTAGTGTGAGGAACAGAGTGCACTAGTGTGAGGAACAGAGTGCACTAGTGTGAGGAGTAGAGTGCACTAGTGTGAGGAACAGAGTGCACTAGTGTGAGGAACGCCGTGCACTAGTGTGAGGAACAGAGTGCACTAGTGTGAGGAACGCCGTGCACTAGTGTGAGGAGCAGAGTGCACTAGTGTGAGGAACAGAGTGCACTAGTGTGAGGAGCAGAGTGCACTAGTGTGAGGAGCAGAGTGCACTAGTGTGAGGAGCAGAGTGCACCAGTGTGAGGAACAGAGTGCACTAGTGTGAGGAACACGTGCACTAGTGTGAGGAACAGAGTGCACTAGTGTGAGGAGCAGAGTGCACTAGTGTGAGGAACAGAGTGCACTAGTGTGAGGAACCCCTGCTGGTCAAAGGAGACATAGCGCCTGAACACTTAGATTTTGATCATCAATCAATCAATTATTTCTGAGGGCTTTAATGCATGATCGGACTGAGAGATGAATAGATGTGGGGTTATTCTTTCTTCATTATTATAAATATATATATATATATACTGTATATTTATATATATATATATACTGTATATTTCTTGAGATCAGAGGCAATAGGAAACGAGAGAGGCTGTAGCCTTGCATGGCCCAACGTCAAAACCTCCTACAAACTTGTAATGAATAACCGCAACGTAATCACAGCCCTGCATGCCACATGGGCAGCGGAGACAACTCAATACTTGTTAGGTCAAGGGTAAAATTGGCGCTCACCACAAAGAGGAAGTAGAATTTGTTGTTTCAAGAACCCGGCTCATATGAAAACCAGGGTTAATCATTTGGAGGAAGGAAGAAATGATTCCAGCTTACTGATCAGCACAGCCCTGAGATCACTGCATGGCCTCTGGAATTGTACCTGACGGAAATGTCTCAACCTTAAACCGTCCATGAAGATTATGTTCTGTCAACATAATGAAACACAATAAAAGCGCGTCCACGTCATGGAAATCCCCCATAATGCCTCATGCCACTACATATGGGCAACGTGTACAGAACCAGAGCTGCTCCAACAAAAATAGACAACCCTCCATACATCGCTGTGTATTCCTCTGTGGTGAATATGAACAATCACAGAATTGAATTGCATGGAACCTAAGCAGCCCATCCCTTTATGTTCTTATCTGCTACAAAGTGCTGTAGTCTGCTACAAAGTGCTGTAGTGCTGTAGATAAGGGCCGAGTGTGACGATAACCTCATTGTCTGGGTGAGAGCTGTGTCCAGCTGCTACGAGGTAGACCCAATATAATGAGTCAGGACCGACACAGGCAGCGGGAGACATCCGTCATCCACCGTCATCACTACATGAAGGGCGCCACACAGGTTCTCAATGTATTCTAGACAAGGGGCCCCCAAACGGCGGTCCTGTTATTACACGAGTTATTCGGAATCAACTGAAATAATGGAACTGCAAATACAGGATTTCAAACAAGGAGTCTGGGTCACAATGAAGCACATTCCCCCCAAACGATGAATGATGATACTGTACAATACTGACTACCTACATCTTTTACCCTTTGGTGTACGCAATGATGGAATCCCTTCCCGTTTGAGAGTTTGGATAATGTATTATACATCTCTGATCAAATTCAAATGTGTATTACTCCTGCAGCGTTTTAAAAGGTTAGGTAGTGTTGTATAAATTGAATGGGCAAGGGCAAAGTCGGTATAGTAGGCCTGTATCGTGTTCGGCGAATGTGTCCTGATGCTGTTGTGCAGTGCCTCCTAGTGGCCAGACGCTGACAGGAATACTATCTCCCAGAGGAACCCGGGGAGCAAGCCCAGCGTGGGCGGGGACGGAAAGACGGGGGTTGAGGGGGGATCGAGGGGGGACTCTGAGTCACCTTATTTTCTTACGTAGACCCGCTGGAAGTATTGCGTAAAACACACGCATACACGCACACACACGCACACGCACACGCACACACGCACGCGCATCCGACGGTGCCGCAGGTGAATCAGCAGCACCTCTCAGTTTATGCAAAAACAAAGCCACCGGGGAATACGACTGAATCAATTGTGGTTCCGGTTTCCTCCAACTTTCTCTTCTTTCCTAACTATATTTGTCATGATGATGATGACGACGACGGTGATGATGGTGATGATGATGATGTTGATATGTTGAGGCATAGTTTCTCTCTCTTTCATTCTGGTAGGATTCCTCTTCATAGACCTCTGAAGAACAAGTCCCGCCTCCGAGGCTCCCGGTTCCCTCGGTCAAATCTCTACGGGGTTTATGAATGACCGTACGTAACAAACTCTGGCGGAGAAGTAAAAGCTGCGTCACGTTTTGAACTACACACATTTTCCGTCTAGTTTCGACTGGATTTTTTGGATTGTCGGTGCCGTTAAAGTAGTAAACGATTATGCTTAAATGCTATTTTAACGGCACCGACAATCCAAACGGCCAGCCGAAACTAGAGCCTCGGGAGGCGGGTCTATTCACTCAGACACCGTGTCAGTGCACATCAAAGGTCCTGTTTAGACAACAACAGTACAAACAGGGCCCGGACCCGACGCCAACGGTACTAAAACCTGGAACTGGTTTTGAGCTTCATTGGAGCGCAGTCATAACCACACCGCTACATCCCATAATGAACTCGGACTGGTTAACCATATCTGCCTTTCTATGAACTTAACATCACCTCCATAATGACGCCTCAAACAAACAATTCCAATGACAGTTTATAGCTGCTTGTGTGAACGGAACAAATACCTGAGAACCGCAATCATCATCATCATCATCATCATCATCACTGCCGGCCCCTTACCAAACCTTAGTCAGAGAATATACTTATCTTGACCTTCAGATGCTGTAAGAGTGGACTTTCTACCGGCTACTAAGAATGTGTAATGTGACCAAAATATGTATTATTTACCAAAAACACAAAACACTATGCATGGGTCATACGTCTGCTTATGTATCATGTTTGTGCAGATGTGTGTGTGTGTGTGTGTGTGTGTGTGTGCGCACGCATGTGTGTGTGTGTGCGCACGCATGTGTATGTGTGTGTGTGCGCACGCGCGCGCGTGTGTGTGTGTGTGTGTGAGGGATAGACACCTTTAGGGCATTCTCTAAAATCCCACTGGAATCCTTTTTCGTACTAATCGCCTGCCAATCACGACAGAGAGCAGAACCTACAGAGCACCTATGGGGTGTTGTGTTGTTGCTACGGGGTTGCTACGGGTGGCCTCCTATAGCCCCAGGCCTCCAGTCGTCCGACAGTAAATCACT
>NW_028178086.1:0-14701 GCF_964030765.1 Micromesistius poutassou | reverse complement strand
GACACAGTGAACAGGCAGGATCGAGCCAAAGGTAAAGAAAAGCGTGTAATCTATCAGTAAGGCTCCTCCCATAACGGGACACTCGTACTAACAATCGGAGCATGTTGGTGGCAGACACAAGCGCTTGTGGAGGACGTACATGGTGGGCACGGCCGAAGCATTCTCTCTCAATACTCAACGCATACGTCCTGATTATCAAAACGATGGAGTAGGGACTAGGGGCCAGGTGGAAAAGTCCTGGAATTGTCCTTCATTAAAGTGTTGACCCCCTGGTTTTTTTTACTTAGCTATTTAGTCATCTTATTTTTTTTTTCTTCTTACTGCTGAATCACCTTTCGGATGCAATCTGGCGTCTGTGTTTTGACACTGGATGTCAAAACACTTTACAACTTTGTAAACAAATACGCAAAAATGCGCAGTCCCAATTTTCTACCTTGTGCTTTCAGTGTCTCCAATTTTTTATTCTTAAAACTGAATAACCTGCATAATGGGATGAGTGTGTGTGTGTGTGTGTGTGTGTGTGTGTGTGTGTGTGTGTGTGTGTGTGTGTGTGTGTGTGTGTGTGTGTGTGTGTGTGTCTGGTTGTGTGTGTGGGTGTTGGTGTGTGGTTGTGTGTGTTTGTGTCTGTGTATAACAAAAACAATGTCAGGAAGATTGTGGGGGAACTATGTCAGTTGAGATCAACAGAATTGCAGTAACTTGAGTACTGTTGCAATACATTTGTTATGCTGGCTATATGCTAATTTGTCCATTGTATATCATTGCTTTTGAATTGGATATTTAATTATGGACAGTTAAGTGTTTTATATAAACTAGTAGCTGGCCTATCCAACAAGGGGAATAACTATCACTCATTATGGTGGATAGATATATTGGCACAAATTGCCAAAAGCTGCAATAAATAATTGTGGGGGGCCAATCAATTTTAGGGTATAGGAATTTAAGCCATTTATATAAAAAATATATATTACTTCAAGCCTCAATCAATACACAATAGCTAAGAGGATATTCTGGAGAGAAATGTTATTTCCCTTGTCTTTCAATGCAACAGAATCCACGTCTTTAACCGCCGATTTGTAAAACGGTGATCTAGGATGGCTGTGATGGCGGTAGAGCCTCCTCAGCCCGTTATTATTATTAACCGGGGTGTTGTCCACCGGGGGTGGGCGGCACTGGGCTCAGACTGACGGGTTAACCTAGTGTTTCCTCAGCGTTATTATTATCGCCGTCTGAACATAAGAGGCTCTCCTGTTTACCTTGGCTCATTTACGCGCCCACCTGTCAGAATACTCGACTGATTGGGTTCGCTTCGCTTTGAAGGTCGTCCGATGCGCACGCCCCCGACGCATTCCTGGAGACGCACGCGTCAGTGCACAGTCGCACGGGCGCTGTGTGTGTATTAAACTGTAATGAAGGCTCATCAGTCACTTTAACACAGTGGTTTAAAGTCTTTAATGTGACCAACCAAAGGGAAGGAAACACACACACATTAAAGTGTCTCTATGTTGCTGTTCTCCTTAACCCCCCGTGCCCCCACCGATATGAATGAGGTGTACCATCTCCTGTCCAACATGGTGAGAGATACAGGATCAGAGACGTACTTCCTGTCAATCCTCCAGCACCTCTTGCTCATCAGGAACGACTATTACATCAGGTGAGCTCTGTCTGTCCTCACACAGACAGACGCACGCATGCACGCACGCACGCACGCACGCACACACACACACACACACACACACACACACACACACACACACACACACACCCCTGTCTACACACGCACACAATCACACTCACACACACACACACACACACACACACACACACACACACCCCCCTGTCTACACACGCACACAATCACACTCACACACACACACACACACACACCCCTGTCTACACACGCACACACACACACACACACACACACACACACACACACACACACCCCTGTCTACACACGCACACAATCACACTCACACACACACACACACACACACACACACACACACACACCCCCCTGTCTACACACGCACACAATCACACTCACACACACACACACACACACACCCCTGTCTACACACGCACACACACACACACACACACACACACACACCCCTGTCTACACACACACACACACACACACACACACACACCCCTGTCTGTCCACAGACACACACACACACACACACACACACCCCTGTCTGTTCCCAGACACAGACAGGCGGACACACACACACACACACACACACACACCTGTGTGTGCGCTGTGAGACCCAGTGCCTGGCGCCCTCTGGCCTGGCTCTAAGTCCTCCTCCTCAAATGGGCTCGGAGTGAAACCCCGACCTTGATGATGAGCAGACGCTTGAGCCAAAGTGTTTTGCCCACCAAAGGCCCAGGTCCAAGATGTTATCTCTTTTTTATTTGCTTTTTTTAAACTTTGTATGAAGCAACCACCCTGCAACGAGCTGACAGGTTTCTGCTCCAGCCAAAGAACACACCATGCTCCTTGTTCTGTTTCTTTACACAGTATTCATATATATATATATATATCTACACAAAATATATATATATATATATATATATATATATCTACACAAATATATATATATATATATATATATATCTACACAAATATATATATATATATATATCTACACAAATATATATATATATATATATATATATATATATATCTACACAAATATATATATATTATATATATATATATATATATTTGTGTATATATATATATATATATATATATATAGCATGTAGCATCCTGGTGTGTGTCTATATATCTATATATATATATCAATCAATATATCTACTGTATTGATCTATATATCTATACATATACAGTACATGTTAAAAAAATTTACATTTCCTGTAAATATGTTGATTTGTGGATCCATATTGTGTTGGTGTCAACGATTGGTCGCCTTACGTTCGGGCTGAAGAGGTGCATATGGTGCAACAGGTGCATATGCCTGTTAGGCTCAATCCCAATTCTTCCCGTGGCCCTTCGTGGCGTTTCCTATGAAATCAGAAAAAAGCAACAGAAACCGGTAAATTGGAGCGCAGATTTTCGAATGATTAAAACATGATTTCAAATATTTGTTCACCCTCCAGCTGAAATGCGACCATGTCAATCACTGAGGAGAGTTAGCCCTCTGTGTCTCCATGGCACAGCATTAATAAATTCCCCTGCTTTGCCCCGGCTTATTCCCATTAATAAGATATTGCCAAAAAAAAAATAGCCAAGATAGTAAAGTCGAGTAAAAGATCGTTAGATGAGGGCCGGATGGGGAGGATGACTGTGGCGTGATGAATTTGTCATCGTCAAAAGTCGCCGGTCTTTTAGGGTAATGAATAATTCATCCCACCATATAGCACAATAAAGTGAAAAATAGAAGTCACATTAAGCAGCCAACAGCACAACGGCCAGGACCAGCTCAGCACTACTGTCCCTGGCTGCTGCGCGGCGAGGACGGGGGAGGGAAATAAAGCAAGACAAGTGAGAGAGGACCGCCGGGTCAATGCACGTCCTCATGAGAATGGATGAGCTTTTTAACTTCCGCCGTTTCCCAGAGTGTTGGAAAAGGCAGGCCCATAAACCCGTACACGGGGAACACTGATGCGTTGTGAACGAGGCACCGCGTGCGAACACACCCATACATCATAGCCCCAGCGGGGACGGGCCTGCTTTGCATCACGTCGCGCGGACCTTAGTCCGTCACCGCGGTGACGCGCGACCCACTCGCTGATGTATGACGTATTGATCTCTGAACCTGTTCCTCCCCGCCTGTGGTTCGGCGTGCGGGGAAGGAGAGAAGCTAGCGGCGTGGGATTACAGCAGGCGGTGTGGGGCTGTTATTTTAGTCTTTTAATGACCCTCTCCGCTGAGCCCCAGGGAGGGGTGTGACAGGAGAGGGCTGCGCAGGCGGCCCCGGCGTCAGCCTGTCGGGTTGAATCAGAGGAGGGCGAGCGAGCCGGTCATAGGTGCTCCGGGATGACTCCCTGATCAAAGGGTTACCCGGAGAGAGCCGTGCCTCCAGCGATGTCCCGCGGGACGATTAGACGGCGTTTCAAAGGGTTGTGTCGACGGTTGTACTACAGCGTTGTCACCGGGAGGTTCGCCTTTTTAAAAAGTCGGCTTGTCATTAATCCTCTCTCTTAGAAAACAGGGTGTGTATAAAAACGGTGGAATCAATGTTAAATGAATCCGTGTTCTTATTTTTTCCGTGGTGACGTCTCCTCTATCATCACACGTCCTCACACTCTCGCAGCGTGAGCAGAAGAGTGCGACGCAGGAGTGCAACGCGGGGCCGGGAAGCAGCTTCTCGTTAGCCGGTCACGTTAACATCGCTACGAGCTTGTGTTAACGCTACTTCATCACACGGGCCAGTCCAGACATTACTCAATATGTTCTACTTTATTCTACTTCTACAAATTCTGACTAATGCCACTTCTTGAAAAAAAAATAGAAGCCGGCATAAATTGTCACAGTGCGCCCTCCTCCTTCTTAAGCAGTTCTGAAACTTGTTATTTATTTGATATATTTTTTCGGTAATTAATCTCTCAGTGCGAGCCCTAACGAATGGGAGCACATCAAGCGTGGTAAATTTAGAGCAGATCTCCCCTTTTGGAGCAGGGCGATATGGGGATTACACTGGTTATATGGGGCAGGGCTGGATCAAGTGACGGGGACTCGGCTGAACCCCCACCACCACCACCACCAACACCACCGCAAGCACCAGCACCAGCACCACCATCAATACCCCCACCACCACCGCCAGCACCAGCACCATCACCAACACCCCCACCACCACCACCGCAGCCACCACCACCACCACCATCCCCACCACCACCGCCAGCACCACCACCACCACCCCCAACACCACCACCACCACCACCACCGCCCCCAATACTGCCACCACTACCACCGCCCCCACTACCACCCCCACCACCGCCCCCACCACCATCACCACCACCGCCCCCACCACCACCACCGCCCCCACTCCCAGCGCTGGTGGTGCTGGTGGTGGAGGACCTAGGTGCCAGGGTAAAGTAGAGACTAGCGAGGGAGGGAGGGAGCTAGAGGAGGTGGGGATGCGATGAAGGGGACATATGTTGGCTTGTGGAGCCCAGCCCTGCCCACTGTGGAGGGGGCCCTGACAGTTCTGGGTCATTCCCTCCCTACACAGTTATCTCCGCCCGGCGCCGATCTGTTTGGCAGTGGCGGAGGACGGAGGATTCAGGGAAAATAGGGCGGCTTATTGCGATAATAATGTGGTGTACATCGGTGACAGTTGTAAGCTGGATGCTGCGATGCTTAAGCCATGCTCTCTCTCTCTCTCTCTCTCTCTCTCTCTCTCTCTCTCTCTCTCTCTCTCTCTCTCCTCCCCCCATCTCTCTCCAACTCTCTCTCCATCTCCTCCCTCTCTTGCCATCTCTCTCTCTCTCTCTCCATCTCCTCCTTCTCTTGCCCTCTCTCTCTCTCTCCATCCCCTCCCTCTCTCGCCCTCTCTCTCTCTATCTCCTCCCTCTCTTGCTCTAACTCTCTCTATTCTGCCTGCTCCCGATATGAGTGGGAGAGTCCACCCGCTGAAGCTTAGACACATGGTGTTTCATCCAAACAACACACGTTATAGGCGATATATTCATCATCATTTTAATATCTCCCCCCCCCCTTCCTGTGATTTCCCTTTCCACCTACCAGTGAGTTTAGCTTGTGTTGACATCCCCGAGGTTTTAGTGGAGTTCAAGTTGTTCCGCTCATCGTTCAGCAGCCCCACTGGATTAAAAGATGCATTTCCTCCCCCCCCCCCCCACCTGTGCTATATCATAGAGCTCTTTGAAACTGCTGTTAAATAAAACATTCAGATTTCTTAAATGATTTGAAAAGAGAGAGCAGGGGGCAGGCCGCCCCCCCCTCGCAGAGAGCTGCCGCAGACACCGATACAGTCGATGTCATCACGCTATTCAAGTCAAACATGGGCCTATGAACTAATCCTACGCTATGGCAGTTTGCACCAGAGGCCCGTGGCTGTGTTTGGTAACCGCTGACAAGCAGATGAAGAAGCAGCGCAGAGAGTGAGGAGATGCGTGGGCATCTCATTGGCCCTGCAGCGAGTCAGGGTGAAGAAGACAAAATGGACATCTCTTTTTCTGACTACTTTCTTGCCCGTCAAGGTCCCCTTCACGGCACAACCGCTCGCCGGCGTGAAACCCGAGCTGAGCTTGACACCGTGTTCTCCAAATGTCACTCGCAATTAAAGTTGATAATATAACCAGGAGAAGGTCGCCCACGCCGGCCTCGCGGAACGGAGGCTCCGGGTCAGCAAGGACGCCGTCAAGCGCCGTGGCGTCCGTCCACGCTTGTTTCTCGTTCTCTGTCACGTTACACACGTTAAATTGGCGGGATTTGCATTGCTAACGTTTAGGATGGCTGTAATTAGCGAGGGGAGCGGCGGGGGATGGGGGCCACAGGCCAGGCGTGTCCCGGGCCCGGCGCCCGTCAGCGGGGAGACGCGTCCCCCAGCCTATTAATCCGCTGGTTTCACCATTAGGGCGAGAGGCGCTGCTGTACCTGTTCGTCTCGGCTGAGCCAACCTTTGAATATGGCATTTAGTGACCTCTGGGTCTGATATGGGAATCATTTGTGCTTAATTAGCCCGGGGGAGTGTCTGTCACTCATCGGGCTCAGGCTAATTGTTTTGCCCCCCCCCCGCCCCCCCCCCAGACCTCAGTACTACAAGATCCTGGAGGAGTGCGTGTCCCAGGTGGTCCTGCACCGCAGCGGGATGGACCCGGACTTTGGCTGCAGCAAGAGGCTGGATGTGGACTTCACACACCTCATAGGTACGGGGTTCTGCACGCACGCACGCACGCACGCACACACGCACGCACGCACGCACGCACGCACGCACGCACGCACACGCACACGCACGCACGCACGCACGCACGCACGCACGCACGCACGCACGCACGCACGCACGCACGCACACACGCACGCACGCACACACACACACACTGTAATATTCTGTAGGGTTTCAATGTCAGTGAGTAATGTTGATATATCTGTACATAAACAGACGCACAAGATAAGTATCCATAGGTTACGCCATGTTCACCGGCCTTATATAATGGCTAAAGTTATCACTGCAGCATCATTTAGAGCTGGTAAACAGAACAGAATCCCCCTTCCAGCCATTGGATCAGTAGGAGGCACATGGAGGCTGGAGCTAAAAATAAGCTGATATTCTTCTGTCTTTGTCAGCCTGCCTTCCCACCCCTGATATTCTGGCAACAAACACCTGAGTGAGGTGACATCCACGATGAGCGTCCTCTGATCACTCATGAATAATAATAATAATCAGCTCTTAACTGATCCTTTTAAGCATCGGGTATTTAATGTCAGTGTGTTTTCCCTCAGTCATTTGTTCCTTGGCTGCTGGACCCTAGGGGGCCCGGGACACAACAAGATAAAGAAACGTGTCAACACGTATGAAAACACGAGACACAGGAAACTAAAATATGACACCTTTTTTTATAGTGTTGTGTCACTTGGAGGTTTTTGGATTCTTGATATCAAAGGCTCATTAAAAGTTTTTAAGCTTGTTTTTACGTGAATTGTTAGAATTTCTCCGGGCAGCTCTCACTTCTGCCAGGCTCTAATGAGTTGGTGAACACGTTTTAAGTTCCCCAAAGTCACGTTGGAGACGTGCAACATTTGATGTGTGTGGTAGAAATGTTAAAACAAACAGATAATTAATTTCCCGTTACGGTCCTATTTAAAATGGTTTCGACAAAGTATTTACATGTTTGTGCTGCTTAATTATGCTTCTCAAGTGGTGAAATGCAAACAGAAATGCTGCACCACTTTTTTATCTTTAAACTCAATTCAACCAGGAATTGCACTTTTTCTTTTTTAACATCCTGACCTAGTTAGGCCACAGACAGGCCTTACATAAAAGGGACAGTCATTCAACATGAACCAAGATATAAAAACCCACAATCATAAAACAACTGCACATTAGAAGTAAAATACCATTGACATGTTATGCCCTGATCAGACGCAGTGAGCTCAGCAGCGTGGGATGGCGGTTTGGAATCATTTTCAATGACACTTGAGCGTTTTCCTCTGTTTTTGCGTCACAGAGAGCCTCGTGTTTTTCCACTCTATGCTCCCTCCCATGTTTCGTGGAGCGCCTTGAATGACCTCGAGTTGAAAAAACTCAAAGCACAAAAGCACCCGACGTAGTTCATGTTTTCTATCATCGTCCAATCAGATGAAATGAGTGGAAACAACAAAGTGAAAAACAACACAGAGGAGAAACTAGCGCTAGCGGCCTCCACCTGTCCACATCTGTATGCAGATATTTAACTCAATGACAAATGTTTTAATGGCGGTTGGGCTAAGGACAGTGTTTCAGCGGCTGCCTAGTAACGGTAAACAAGAGACGCAGCCAGCTGCTTTTCTTTTAGTGTGGGCTTCAACAAAAGAAGGGAGTGCGGTACAAAGCGCCCTCTGTATGATCGGGCCTCACAGGGCAACTTGCTGCTTCGCTTCTCCAGTTAATTCATGTGGAACAGGGAAAGTATGAAGCCATAAATACATAGCAACATGTGTGCATGTTGTTTTAAAAACAATTTCATAATTGTTTCAAACAGACTTTCCCTACATTAAGGTTGCAGTGTGTAGAATTCAGTGGCATCTATTGGAACGGACATGGCAGAAACGGAAATACAATATAAAATATAAATATAATTGTTATTAGAATGTATTCCTAACTCATTAATAATCCTAAGAACCATATATATAAATAAGAACCATTGTGTTTCTGTTACCCTAAAGCAGCCCTTAATATCTACACAGAGAGCAGGTCCTCCTAAACGGGCCCACTATGGTTCTACAGCAGCACAGAACAGACAAACGACTCTAGAGAGGACACGCTTTTAATTAACAATCAGAACCGCTATCTCACTTGTAAGCTGTGACCTATCGTTTTGCAGACTTAATAACTAGAAACAGTTAATACATCCATCAAGGAGACTTAATCACTTGACACTTGGCTCCTGGATGCTGTCGTGGATGATGACATGATGTTGGAGCAGGGCAGGCCATGGCTGCTGCTCCTACTGGAGATGAAGACGTGACCGGAGGTCTCCAAACCCTACACACTGCCTCTCTGATTAACCAGTTATAGTGGGTTATAACCCACCTGCATGTGGCTGTTGAGTGTCAAATGTGAGCCAAACAGCGCTCATACTCCACCCCTTTCCACTTTGTTGGTCCCTCCCTACACACCGTGCTGTGATATATATATATATATATATATATGTATATATATTGTCGCCCTTCTTCGTGCGATACAAGAATCGTTACACTGGCGGCAAATATCAATATACTATTTTTCAAATTTTTTTTTTGGATTTTCTTTTGCATTTTTATTCTTTATTATAAGAGTTAGGCAGGAAATATCACCCAGGTCATCAATATTTTAATAAATAAATAAAAAATGCGCTCTGAACAGATTTCTCTGCTCCTCGAGGTGGCACTCAACACATGAATGAAGGAAACTTGAACTGAAGTTAACCAACCAAAGACGAGTAACGGGGAAACTCAGTTTGGACCACGAATAAAGACCCAAATCCAGCATTTTACCTTTTCATAGTCATTCTCCATTCATCGTTAGACATACAGTATAGCGTGATGTATAGGATTGTTTAACAATAGAGAGAATATTGCAGAATCGCTGTATCGCCATATAATCTGTATCGCGGGGCATGCATCGCGTATCCAATCGCGAGGTACCCTGTGAGGCCCACCCCGCTCACCACAGCTGTGCCCTCTTCCCTTGCAGACCAATGTGTGGACAAAGCCAAGGTGGACGAGAGCGAAGAGAAGGCGGCGGAGTTCTCCAAAAAGGTGAATCATCCATCCCTACGTGTCGGGCCCCTCTCCTCCCCGCAGCGGGGCCCCTCTCTCTGGGCTTTATTTACCTCCTCTCTCCAGACGGGCTATTGACTCTGCGGGCCTGGTCGATGCGTGGCTGTGGCGCTACATGATCCCTTTCAGCTCTACAAGGATCAATGCTGATATTCTGATGTCAACTTGTTTCTGCACGTTGCGCCGGGTCGCAGTCTGGCTCTCTGGATCATTTGTTTCTTCTTTCGTTTTTTTTTTCCCGCCCTCTCACACCCCAGGACACCCCGTCACCGTGTGTTTGTGTTTCTGTGTGTTTTTAGAGAAGCATAGTGTTTGTTGTTGATGAATTAACCGTGTGGATGTAGAGGAAACGACGGAAACTGAAACACTCACACACGGCTGCAGAGCCCCACGCGGTCACTCCCTCGCATGCGCGTGTGCACAGGCATATACACACACGCACCGCACACACATGCACACACACGCACGCACCGCACACATGCACACGCACGCACCGCACACACACGCACTGCACACATGCACACGCACGCACACGCACATAGACACACAATCACACACACCACACACCACACACAGATACGTAACCCCACATGATCTCTTCATCGCACATGCGTACACAGGCATGTGCCCACGAGCGCGCACGTCCAAGCTTCAGTCGAGGTAAGGGTAGCCAACATCAGAATGACAAAGTAAGGGCTGACCGAATTATCATGCGTTTGATTTGTAGTCAGATATTCGAACATCCTTAGACTTTTCCGGTAGCACTGGGACAGCTGCCGTCCAGTATGAGAATACGCCATTAACCCCCCATTAACACCATCATTATAATGCTTTTAGAAGGGTTTTTATTATGGACATATTTAGCAGCTATTTCAATATTCAAACGAGTCAAAAAGACACCAGAACAGATCCGGTCACTCCCTGATACATGGAACAGATCACTCACCACATGAATCCTCTGGCTGGGACACTCGGGTGCGACCACTTGAGAAACGTTGAACCGCCCTCCTCCATTGTTGACCTACGGGGAAGAAAGTGGCGCAACAAAAGGTCCTATTGCCAACCAATATATTTGCAGTACACTTCAAAGAGACCGAATGTTTTGAGGGGCGGCTGATTTTGCGTGTGTTTAAAGATCTGCATGCTGCAGATGTTTTAAGGCGTGGCTGATTTTGCGTGTGTTTAAAGATCTGCATGCTGCAGATGTTTTAAGGCGTGGCTGATTTTGCGTGTGTTTAAAGATCTGCATGCTGCAGAACCCAACCGCTCGATACACACTGCACACACACTCTGGAGTGAACGCACCTTTGGATTTCTGGCTATGTTCCCCGGTGGCACCGCTGTGCACGCAGGAACATTGTCCTGACAAGGCTTGTCTTCCTCAGAAAGGTTATGTCCATCAACACTCATGACACCAGGCCTGGAACTGAGGCAAAGGACAACAGGGGCCCAGAGCCACGGAGACTAAGAATAGACGCGCTGAGTGGGGTCATGTGTGGTGGTGTTGGTGATGGGCCCTGCTGTCGGCCGTCCTCAGGAGATACCCCGTGGCTGCTGTGTGCGTGTGTGTGTGTGTGTCGGTGTGTGTGTGTGTGTGTGTGTCGGTGTGTGTGCATGTGTGTGAAGAAGTCAGTTAAGATGGACGACTGTGTGTGTGTGTGTGTGTGTGTGTTTAAAGGAGTCTTTGTAGAAGTTAATGTCTGTGGATGACAACTGTGTGTGTGTGTGTGTGTGTGGGGGTGAGTGTGGGTGTGAGTGTGGGTGTGTGTGTGTGTGTGGGTGTGTGTGTGTGTGTGTGTGTGTGGGTGTGTGTGTGTGTGTGTGTGTGTGTGTGTGTGGGTGTGTGTGTGTGTGGGTGTGGGTGTGGGTGTGGGTGTGTGTGGGTGTATAGGAGACATGGGCAGGCCTGGCCATGCACCACAGTGTTCCCGGCCGTGCTGGAGGCCACTCTTCATGACACTCACTCCTCCGTTTGTCTGCAGTTCGATGAGGAGTTTGGAGCGCGGCAGGAGGCCCAGGCCGACTCCCAGAAGAAGGAGGAGCGCATCAAGGAGCTGGAGGGGCAGATCCAGACCCTGCAGACCCAGGTACCTACCCCCCCCCCCCCCCACAACACGGGCCAGTAAGGCTTCTCTCTCCCCAGGAACGAGGTGTGTTGAGGGTCCTGCAGCCTCAAGATCTCAGACTCACTCTTCACAGAAATGTTTCTGCGCTTTTTGAGAAACACAATTTCCTTTCCGAGTGAAATACATCTCCTGTATTGACTCCAAATGCGGCTCCAGACAGGGAAAAAAACAACAATGGTGTACAAAAAGTCCAAAGCATCCCTTTTCCAGCCCGGCTGGGGATGTGATACGGTCTGTAAGTGTGTGTTTTCATCCATGCCAGGTCTTTTGATTCGATAAAGGGTCAATCTCCCTCCTAAGACGTGCCATTTTAAACGGGGAGAATTGCCCCATTGAAGCCTTCCTATGTAATTCTATAGGCTTACGGATGGATTGGGTTTCTCTTCATGGCGGCCACATAACAGCTCTGAACCGGGCAAATACCCCCTTTATAAGCATTGGAAATGACGGCTGTTTCCTCTTCAACCTAATTTGAAACACTCCCGTCCCCCCTGGAGACCATTGGGCGGTTTGCTTCTGTTCTTAATAAAGAAGCAGATGGAAACCGCCATGGGCCAAACGGGACCCCTTTGGCTGTGCATCATTGTTCAGATGATTGACCTCATCCTTCCTTTTGTTTCAAACCCTTTCTGGGATTTCGGTCGCATATTTTTTTCAGATGCCCAACCTCACATTCGGTCAATCTCAGAAACGTTTTTAAAATGTTATTCCTTGGTCCTGGTTCACCCACTGGTTGGATCCGTCTCAATCATCTCATGTGATTCATGTTTGCCTCCCGTTGCGTCGTCTCCGAGTCACTTCCTCGCCCCCCCGCTGTGTGAGCGCCAAGTTGTCTTGACGCGCGAGCGCCCATGACGTCCAATTAAGTCGCATCAGGTCCAGGCCTTCCTACGTCCGTCCTACGTCCGTCCTACGTCCGTCCTACGTCCGTCCGTCTCCTCTGTACTCTGTGGGATCAGTGCGGTGGGAGACATCTGCTACAACTTGTTCATATTTTTTTCTCCTGTTTCCTCCCTTAGACCCTCCCTTAGATCCTCCTAAGCTCCACACATATAACACACACAAACGCGCACACACACACACACACACACACACACACACGCACACACACACACACACACGCACACACATACTCCCATGGGTCAGAGCAGGTTGTTCTTTGAAGCCAGCCTGCCGTGTGTTAGCAGTGAGACACAGCGTCCGTGGGTCCGTACCTAGAAAGCCCTTTCAAAGGACTGCTGCTCTTGGCGCAGTTGCTTGTTTTTATTTTGCTGCAGGTTTGATTCTGATAAATTGACGAGAGAACAAAAGCCAAGCATTGATACCGCAATGCTCTTCAGCTCCTCTGGGACGAGAGGTTTCCGCACCGCAGGACTTTAAATTAAGCTGAGGGCCAATTAGATGCTCGTTTGCTTTAAGTGGTCCGATCTAGTGGCTTGTTTTGGCACTAAACCCGCCCCCTAATGTTAACAATAGCCCCTTCATTTACAGCTGAGTTCCCCCGCCACCACACTATCAGTCAAAGGCGCCTTGACCCCAGAATACAAATACCAACGGCTAAAGGAATTCAACCAAAAAAAAAAATAAAGAGATATAGGGCTAAAATAATATTCATGGAACTCACCTCATTTGAAGAGACAGCATCAATGGTAGCGTTTTTATACCACCAATAAGGTTCTTCAATGTTTTTCTATACTGCCAGTAAGGTTCAAATCAATGTATTTTCATATTGTCAATATGGTTTAAATCAATGCATTTTTATCAATCAGGCTTCTGAGCCTTCTGCTTATTTTTTTGCTTTTGTGATAGGAGTGATTCTCATATCTCTCTCAACCTCCAAAACTTTGAGCTAGTGTGTGAACTGAACAATCCTCTCCAAACTCACTTCAGTCTGTCTCTAATTTCATCCATGGATGGTGGTTCATTGGAATGAGTCAAGGTACATTCTGAAATAAGAGGCGTGCACAAAATGGATGCCTCCCTCAAATATTTGCAATAAGCTTTTTAAAGAATTTTAACTAGATATATTATCAGTGTTAATGTTTTTATTATTATTTTTTCTTTTTTCATATTTTTCTCATTCTGTTGATCTAATCAATGATCTAAAAATCCTTTAATATAGACTGGATGCAATATTTAACATAACATTTTCACATAATCATCATAGTATACCTCCAGCCAGTGATGACGTTCAGGGATACATTCACCGGCTCCACTAACAATTAAAGGTAATTGGTGGGTGTGAACAGAACCTATGATTAATTCCCCCCCCTTCCACCTTTGATAAGAACCAAAGCAGCCCTGTGGGTCTGGTGGTCTCTGCACAGCCTCTGGAGGTGAACTCCCACCCGCACGCCGCCGCTGTGAAGCTAATGCACCTTTGACACAGAGCTACAGAGCCATTATCTGCTGGAGCACCAACCCTCTGAATCCACAGGAATGTACACATGTGGCGCACACACGCACACACGCACACACACACACACACACACACACACACGCACACACACACACACACGCGCACATGCACAAACACACAGTAATGCACACAAGCACACACATTCATGCACATACGCACACAGTCATGCATGCACAGACATACAGTCATGCACACACACACACA
>NW_028178087.1:5000-7959 GCF_964030765.1 Micromesistius poutassou | reverse complement strand
GTGTGTGTGTGTGTGTGTGTGTGTGTGTGTGTGTTGTCCCAATAATGTCCACAAAGGTCTGCCTCATGGTTCACTACGTGTAGCGGTCATCTGTCAATCACCCTGTAACCTGCATCCCCCTCCCTGGTGTGAACTTTGGACATATTCTGTATTATATTATACGTGGTTATGGTTATAGTTGTAATAGCTAATGTTTATTTGACGTTTAGTCTACTGGTTATACTGGTGATGCACAGTGTTTATTTGACTATATGTCAAAGAAACACTGTGCATGTTTTGTGTTATTTGTGTTACGTGTTATGGTTATAGTGGTAATGCGTAGAGTTTATTGGACATAGTATTATGGTTATAGTGTGGTAACGCAAAGAGTTTACTTGAAACATGTGTTATAGTTGTAGCGTTAATGCTTAGTGTTTATTTGACGTATAGTGTTATGGTTATAATGTTAATACATAGAGTTTGTTTGACATACAGGCTGATGGTTATAAGGGTAATACATAGTGTTTATGTGTGAGGCCGTTGAGAGACCAATTAAGGCAAATGTTTTGACGAAGGAGTGCAACAAATCAATACTGACTCATAGTCAATGGCTGGAGATAGCAGAGAGAGATGTATGAGGAGGCAGTGAGGCCAGCCAGCTCCTCCGCAGCATCACACCAGCCAACACAAGGATGAGATGTGTTGGGTCTGCTCTGTACACCAGTGGAAAACATCAGTGCCCATAATGTTTTGATCTGGCACTCATGGGACTTGGTGTAAACCATCAACATACACAATCACTCACTCACTGACTCACTCACTCTCTCACTCTCTCAAACGCACACATTACCATATTCTCTCTCGCTCTCGCTCTCTCTCTCTCTCTCTCTCTCTCTCCCCCTCTCTCTCTCTCTCTCTCTCTCTCTCTCTATCTCTCTCTCTCTCTCTCTCTCTCTCTCTCTCTCTCTCTCTCTCTCTCGCTTTCTCAAACCCTCACACAGCAATTTTAAATAAATGTACTGTCTATCAGTGTTCACATGCGTGGTTGTGCATATGCACGTGTGTGTGTGTGTGTGTGTGTGTGTGTGTGTGTGTGTGCAAGCGGCAGCATCAATCGATGGTCATGCCAGCGTCAGTCAGTGGAGAGTTGAAAGCTGTTAAACTCCAGCAGTGTGGCGGACGCGCTGCCATTGATTTTTTTATTTAGCTCCCAGCGGTGGAGTGCTCTCTTCCAGCGCCCCGGCCCAGTCAGCGCTCCCCCAGCCCAGCCAGCTCTCCCCCAGCCCAGCCGGCTCTCCCCCAGCCCAGCCAGCTCTCCCCCAGCCCAGCCAGCTCTCCCCCAGCCCAGCCAGTGCTCCCCCAGCGAGTCAGTGCTCCCCCAGCCGGCCAGTGAGCCAGTGATCCAGTGCTCCACCAGCCGGCCAGTGATCCAGTGAGCCAGTGATCCAGTGATCCCTCAACCGGCCAGTGATCCAGTGAGCCAGTGATCCAGTGAGCCAGTGATCCAGTGAGCCAGTGATCCAGTGAGCCAGTGATCCAGTGATCCCTCAACCGGCCAGTGATCCAGTGAGCCAGTGATCCAGTGATCCAGTGATCCAGTGATCCCTCAACCGGCCAGTGATCCAGTGAGCCAGTGATCCAGTGATCCAGTGATCCCTCAACCGGCCAGTGATCCAGTGATCCAGTGAGCCAGTGAGCCAGTGATCCCTCAACCGGCCAGTGATCCAGTGAGCCAGTGATCCAGTGAGCCAGTGATCCAGTGATCCAGTGAGCCAGTGATCCAGTGAGCCAGTGATCCAGTGATCCAGTGATCCAGTGATCCAGTGAGCCAGTGATCCCCAGCCGGCCAGCGAGCCCTGGCCTCCTGTCAGAACATAATTCATCCGCCCCCAGTGGCCTCGCTGCCCTGCACGCCCAGAGCGCTCCGTTAACAGAGTTAAACGTACTCATTCCCTCTTCCAGGGAGACCCGGCTTACGAGTGTCCAGCTCGCTAGCAGCTAACCCGCTAGTTAGCTGGTAGTTAGCTAGCACCTGAAAATGTGATAGACAAGAGAGTCAGTGTGTGTGTGTGTGTGTGTGTGTGTGTGTGTGTGTGTGTGTGTGTGTGTGTGTGTGTGTGTCTGTGTGTGTGTGTGTGACAGACGTTTGTGCCCATGCACTAAACAACATTCATACAATATGATATCATTCAATATGTTCAGTAAATGCTAGTTTAAATGAGTTTGATTCATATTTGAACTATTTGAATCTCTTTCCAATTTGTATTACTGTCCTGTTCTTTCTGCTGTGACAACCACATTGAATAAAGTACATCTTATACTATACTAGTTCATATAGATCATATATTCCCAGTTGGACCGCCATGCTAAGGAAATATATGCAGTCATGATATTGTAAGAAGCAAAATCCACCAAGTGCCATATATATATAGTATACATATTTATATGGGACTGTGGGAAAATCTGTGATTTTAAGAGCAGGGCACTAAAGAGGTCCAGTGGGAACTCTGCCGGTACCCAAAGACCTCCCTGTCTACATATAGACCCCGACGGCCAAGGGTCTCACATTCTCCACCTCGGTCTAAAACATTTGAGTGGCTTTTAAATCACCCTCAGGTTGTATTTTATGTCCACGTCTCCGTTTAGCCCAGAATGACTGCAAACCTATGACAGGCGACACAGTCGTACATTATACCGGCCTAAAATACAGTCAAACACGCACAAACACGCACGTCATGAGTCAGGGACATGACACAGATAATGTTTGGCAGAAAAATAACTTCCTCTTGTATTTCCCTCATGTGTTATTGTGGATTTATTCACTGTATTTTTGTAGCTTTGGACACATTAAAAAAACTCTTGTTAATGTTATTTATATTTTATCCATATTGTGGGTCTACCCTTTGGCTCGGAATCAAATCTAAAATGATGTCATGGGTAAGGCATCAAACAGAGTCTTGTCTCTGAGCAATGTAGCATT
>NW_028178087.1:0-2500 GCF_964030765.1 Micromesistius poutassou | reverse complement strand
GTTTGGTCTGGACTGATATGAGCTCATTGCGTACTACATTGAGCTTGTGTGTCTCTCTTTCTGTGCGTGACCGAACGGGAGATGAGAATGATGAGAAGCAAGACGGGAACGGGTGTACACGGCGTAGTCTCATATCTCAGTTCACTGGAATAAGTGCTGCCTTTTTCCAATCCCAGTGTTTAACGGAAACGGCGGCAGCGTTAAACCTCATTTGTAAGCCCGGCGAGCAGAGTGAGCCAAAGTGCTCCGTCCTCACCATTGTAGCGGCGAAGGGGCCACTATAAATGTGATGGCCTGCCTTATGTGACATCTGATATTCAGTCGCGGGTCTGCTCTCACCGCCGCGCCTGTCTCATGTTAATTGACACGCTTTCACCTCCAGGCCCGCCGGCTCTTGGAGCAGGCAGGAGTCCGGTGGGCACGGTGGGCAGGCCTGCCGGGCGCACCGGCGCACGGGCACAGAGGCGCACGGGCCGGCCAATAGGAAGAGAGCTTGTCCTAGGTGGACGGGCTGCTTTGTGGAGGTGTAAACAAGACCTGTTTGAATATTCCTGAATGCTTTCAGTTTCTGTTCTCTGCCTCGCAATAGGGGAGTTTCGCCATCGCTGTTCTATTCATTACTTCTCTATTACAGAGACACATGCATGCATAATCATACAACACCTATGTTCATTAGCATACACATACAATATGCCTCTGCATACACATGAGCATAAACATTATCCCTCAAACCCAACCCCTACCTGCTCCTTAATGATGTGTCTGAATTGAATGTAAGAACCAGTTGGATGAAGTGTCTACTTAATAGTAAGACGGTAATCATAATAATTGACACTGGATTGTCTGATTGATTGATTGTCATACCATGAGCACAGAGTGAAACCTGCCGTAGTGAGAGATGGAGCAGATCACAGATCATGCATGTGGTCCACATGTGGAACAACAAATGTGTGTTCACATTTGAAGGTCCGCTGAGCACTGTGCATGAGAACATTTGTCAGTATGCATGTTAGCAGTTTGTGGTGATCTGTATGGGTGGTGGTGGAGGTGGTGTTTGTGTTTTCCTGGGTGTGCAGAGGGATGGGAGGGGGGGGTGGAGACTGGGCGGACATGTGTCCGACAGCGGGCCTTGCTGCTGGGCCATCCTCTCACTCTGCTGCCCTGCTCCCCTGAGCTCCATACATAATGGAGCAGGCCGCACACGGCACCCGCATGATAATGTGGACACACACGCATTTGCTTTCGTGTGTGTGTGTGTGTGTGTGTGTGTGTGTGTGTGTGTGTGTGTGTGTGTGTGTGTGTGTGTGTGTGTGTGTGTGTGTGGGGGGGGGGGTGTGCGTTCATGCGCGTGCTGGGGTGTATATATTATATCTCTTCTGTGCGTGTGTGTGTTTAGCTACAAAATGTGCACGTAGATGCACAACTGGTGTGTGTGTGTGTGTGTGTGCGTGCGTGTGTGTGTGCGTGCACAACAAATATTTGCCACATAAACTAACCGTGTCCCTGCTTCTAACACCGCGCCACTTTCCACGTCCCACCTTTCAGCACCAATCACGACCACTACCACCCACATCCCTCACCCCGTTCCTCCATCACCTCGACCGCGACCATCCCCAAGGCCCAGCCCCACCATTACCACCGCCGCCGCCGCCGCCACCACCACCCCTAGCACCTCCGTCCTCTCTCCCGCCACCACCAAGCCCACCACCACCACCACCTCCACCACCCCCACCCTCCAGCTCAAGGTGAGCGACCGTATCCAACGTATGTGTACAGCGCCCCCCTCATCGACAGTCATCCCTCCGACGAAAATTATATTCCGGGTAATTAAAATGTGTGACGGCGCGTCAGACAGACCATCCAGCAGGAGAACGGGGGGGGGGTGAAGGGTAGTATTTTATGCAGATCTCTCTGGGTATGTTCTGACGTCGGCCGTAGGGGGTGGCGGGTGACAGGGGAGGGAGAGAGAGGGGGTGGAGGGTGTGTGGGGGGGTGGTGGTGGGGGGGGTGGTGGGGGTGGGGGGGATATCTGAGGGACTAAGTGTGCTGGCAGACTGCCCCTGGCGCTGGAATGCGCAGATGGACGGACATGGCCCGGCCGTGATTTCCCGCGCTGTCCTCTATCGCTCTGAAGGACAAGACCTGGGGCGGTTGGCGTCTCTTCCTCTACCTCCACTCCTCCTCTCTCTCCGCCCCCACCCCCTCATCCCTCCACCCTCCCTCCCCAAAACACCCCAGCCTCCTCCCTCCGCCACTCAAACTCCAACCGCCGCCTAAAGACAGGGCCAGTGAAGCCCAGCGAAAAACCATAAATATGAAATTATACAACCCCTTTTTTTTTTTTTTTTTTTTTTTCCCAAAACTTTTTTCAAGAAATACTTTGAAAAAAAAAAAAAAACGGAAAGGATATAAAGAAGGGAAAAAGGAAAAGGCGGGGCGCCGGCCAACTGCAAGGCTCCACTGTGCGTTTCACCATCAATAGTCCGGCGCTGCCTCAGAC
>NW_028178088.1:0-16240 GCF_964030765.1 Micromesistius poutassou | reverse complement strand
GAAGAGAGAGAGACATTCAGACGCTCTAGATACTGAAGAGAGAGAAATCAAAATGACTAAGAATCATCCAAGCGGTCCAGAGAAGTGTGTACAAGAATGGAAGGGAAGGAAGGAGGAGCATTTCCTAGAGGAGAACATGGGACCTAGTCTCAGGAGGAGGAGGAGGAGGAGGAGGAGGAGGAGGAGGAGGGGGAGGAGAACATGGAAGGGTCTCCCGGAGGAGGAGCACACGGGCTGACCTTCTGCAGGCCCAGCGGGGAGGAGGTGCAGCAGGCCTGCTGGAAGGCCTCACACTGCTCCTGCTCGTCGTGGAGGTCCCACAGCACGTCGCCCCAGTCCTCGTCGGCACACTCCTCCGCCCCGGAGTCCTTAGCGTCCGCCTCGGCCCCCTCCAGACCTAGCAGCTCCTGGGGGACGGCAGGGGGGGGGGGGGGACAACGCCCTCTTCAGGACCCTGGGGTGGTGGTTTGTCGTGAGGGGCTTTGAGGGTGAGAGGGGGTGCAGGACGCCTCTACCTGTTTGATGACCTTCTCCAGCTGAGAGAAGATCATGGCTGCTCCTTCCTCTGCGGAGCCGCTGTGGTCCACCACCTGGAGCACACACACAGCGGTGGTCGTCACGGTGATGTCGCCGTGACGACCGCCGTGACGTCAGGGTGATCACCCTCCACCGTCGTGATGTCACCATGACGACCACCACGATGTCGCCGTGACGACCACCGTGACGTCAGTGTGATCACCCTCCACCGTCATGATGTCACCATGACGACCACCGTGACGTCACCGTGATCCCCCTCCACCGTCGTGATGTCACCATGACGACCCGACCACCATCGTAATGTCACCATGACGACCACCATGATGTCGCCATGACGACCACCGTGACGTCAGTATGATCACCCTCCACCGTCACGACGTCACCATCACGATGTCACCATGGCGACCACCATGACGTCACCGTGATCACCCTCCACCGTCGTCACCGTGATCACCGTCCGCTCACCTGGACCTTGGCGGCCGTGTCGGCGGCGTTGACCCTCTCCAGCAGCAGCCTGGTGGGCTCCGGCAGGGCCTGGCCCCCCTCGGTACGGAGGTACACCACCAGGGGGCGCCCGTCCGGGTTCCTCACGAACGCCTCCTCCGCGTCCTCCACCGCCGAGCTACACACACACACACACACACACACACACACACACACACACACACACACACACACACACACACACACACACACACACACACACACACACACACACACACACGGGACACGGGACACGCGGCTGTCAGGACACCCCCGGCCGGGGAGGGGTCGCGACCTCATGTGGAGCGTGTGGGGGGGGGGGGGCGTGGCACGTACCTGCCGAGGGACGACTTGAGGAGCAGGACACACACGGAGCTCTTCTCCATCTCCTGCCGGCGCTCCAGGGAGAAGGAGGCGGCGTGCTCCTCGGGGAAGCTGACGTTGAGGTAGAAGTGGCCCCTGGCCTCGCAGAGCCGCTGCAGCCGGCTGGAGTACGTCTGCAACACCACACAGCGGGAACCGTCACGGTCTGAGCCCCGGGGGGCCTCCACCCACCACCCCACACACCAGGCCCGTCACAGTCTGAGCCCCGGGGGGCCTCCACCCACCACCCCACACACCAGGCCGTCACAGTCTGAGCCCCGGGGGCCTCCACCCACCACCCCACACACCAGGCCCGTCACAGTCTGAGCCCCGGGGGGCCTCCACCCACCACCCCACACACCAGGCCGTCACGGTCTGAGCCCCGGGGGCCTCCACCCACCACCCCACACACCAGGCCCGTCACAGTCTGAGCCCCGGGGGCCTCCACCCACCACCCCACACACCAGGCCCGTCACGGTCTGAGCCCCGGGGGCCTCCACCCACCACCCCACACAGCAGGCCCGTCACGGTCTGAGCCCCGGGGTCTCCACCCGCATCACACACAGCAGCTCCTCCAACAGTCCTTGTGTCCTCCTCCTCCTCCAACACAAGGTAGGACCTTGTGTTGGAGGAGGAGGAGGAGGAGGAGGAGGAGGAGGAGGAGGAGGAGAGACCAGCAGATGGGGAGTGAGGTGGAGAGACCAGGAGATGGGGAGTCAGGAGATGAGGAGTGAGGAGCAGATGAGGTGATGAGAGAGGAGAGAGGAGGAGGTGGGGAGAGATGACGAGGATTGAGGAGGGGAGAGATGATGAGTGAGGAGAAGGAGGAGGTGGGGAGAGATGAGGAGGAGGAGGAGGAGGTGGGGAGAGATGAGGAGGAGGAGGAGGAGGAGGAGGAGGTGGGGAGAGATGATGAGGAGGAGGAGGAGGAGGTGGGGAGAGACGATGGGGAGCAGGAGGTACCTGCGTGAAGACGTGCAGCTCCTCCTGGGTGTCCGCGGAGGAGATGAGGTAGCAGCGCACCGTGTTGCTGCTCAGAGCCTGGGAGACGTGAGGGGAGACCAGCAGGAGGCTGGCCACCGCCGCCTCCCAGTCGTCTGACACACACACACACACACACACACACACACACACACACACACACACACACACACACACGTTACAACACACACACACACACACACACACGTATGTTACCATAAGCACACACACACACACACACACACGCATATATGTACGATACAACACACACACACACACACACACACGTTACAAAACACACACACACACACACACACACACACACACACATACGTTACAACACACACACACACACACACGTATGTTACCATAAGCACACACACACACACGCGCATATATGTACGATACAACACACACACACACACACACACACACACATACGTTACAACACACACACGCACACACACACACACACACACACATACGTTACAACACACACACACACACACACACACGTTACAAAACACACACACACACACACACACACACACACATATGTTACAACACACACACACACACACACACACGTATGTTACCATAAGCACACACACACACACACACACGCATATATGTACGATACAACACACACATATGTACGTTAGTACACACACGCACACACACACACACACACACACACGTCCATGCCTTTAGAAGCCTGGTGCAGCCTCATGTACACATGTATGTTATACCACACACGTTACCACACACACACGTCCATGCCTTTAGAAGCCTGGTAGCCTCACTACCAGGCTCACTACCGCCCCCCTACCTCTGCTGACGTTGGCGAAGGGCCCCTCCACGTCGATCAGGCTGTGGGCCATCTCCGGGCCCCGCAGGGTCTGCTGCAGCTGCATCATGCTGCCCATGGACGGCTCACTGCCCAGGGGCCCGCCCACCCACGACTCACACTGGGTGCCGGCAGCTGCATGCACACACACACACACACACGCATGCACGCATGCACGCACACGCGCGCACACACACACAGACAGACACACACACACACAGACACACACAGACACACACACACTAGTTATTATACTACTTATGTTAGTTACTAACTAGTTAGTTATGATCAGGGTTAGTTAGGTTCAGGGTTAGTTAGTTATGATCAGGGTTAGTTAGGTTCAGGGTTAGTTAGCTATGGTCAGGGTTAGTAAGGTTCAGGGTTAGTTAGTTAGGGTCAGGGTTAGTGAGGGTCAGGGTTAGTTAGCTATGGTCAGGGTTAGTTAGTTATGTTCAGGGTTAGTAAGGTTCAGGGTTAGTTAGTGAGGGTCAGGGTTAGTGAGGGTCAGGGTTAGTTATGGTCAGGGTTAGTTAGGGTTAGTTAGGGTAATGGTCTTACGTGTGACGTAAGATCAGGTGGTTTGTTGTCGTCCAAGCCGACGGGGTGGTACACCTGGATGTTAGTGAGGGTCAGTGAGGGTTAGCGAGGGTCAGTTAGCGTTAGTGAGGGTTAGTTAGTGTTAGTGAGGGTCAGTTAGTGTTAGTGAGGGTTAGTTAGGGTTAGTGAGGGTCAGTTAGCGTTAGTGAAGGTCAGTGAGGGTTAGTTAGTGTTAGTTAGTGTTAGTGAGGGTCAGTTAGCGTTAGTGAGGGTTAGTTAGCGTTAGTTAGTGTTAGTGAGGGTCAGTTAGCGTTAGTGAGGGTTAGTTAGCGTTAGTTAGTGTCAGTTAGTGTTAGTGAGGGTTAGTTAGCGTTAGTTAGTGTTAGTTAGTGTTAGTGAGGGTTAGTTAGTGTTAGTGAGGGTTAGTTAGTGTTAGTTAGTGTTAGTGAGGGTTAGTTAGCGTTAGTTAGTGTTAGTTAGTGTTAGTGAGGGTTAGTTAGCATTAGTTAGTGTTAGTTAGTGTTAGTTAGTGTTAGTGAGGGTTAGTTAGTGTTAGTGAGGGTTAGTTAGTGTTAGTGAGGGTTAGTTAGTGTTAGTGAGGGTTAGTTAGTGTTAGTGAGGGTTAGTTAGGGTCCTTACGTGTGACGGTGGGCCGGTTGTCGTCAGAGTCCGAGTCGTCGGGGTGGTACACCTGGATGCCCTGGGCCTGCAGCTGCTGCAGCTTGGCCTCCAGCTCCCGCTTGGCCCTCAGCAGGTCCTGGATCTCCTTCTCCTTGGTCTCCCTGAAGATCTGCCAGGTGAGCGGGGGTGAGGTGGGGTTAGCGGGGGTGTGGGCCCACGGTCACAGAGCTGGAGCCAGGGTGGGTGTGTGTGGTACAGGGGGCTGGTGACGGAGCGACACCAGGGGGCGTGTTTACTTTAAACTGCCGCTTGACTTTGTCCCGGTCGTGTTCGAAGGTGGAGGCTCGCTCCATGGCCTGGTACTTGGCCTCCAGAGCCCCCTCCCGCTCCCGCAGGATCTTCTGGTAGGTCTTCTGTAGGGCCTACACAACACAACACAACACAACGTTGTACACTGGGTCTTCTGTAGGGCCTACACAACACAACACAACCCAACACAACACAACACAACGTTGTACACTGGGTCTTCTGTAGGGCCTACACAACACAACATAACACAACGTTGTACACTGGGTCTTCTGTAGGGCCTACACAACACAACACAACACAACGTTGTACACTGGGTCTTCTGTAGGGCCTACACAACACAACACAACACAACATTATACACTGCGTCCTCTGTAGAGCCCACAGAACACAACACAACACAACGTTATACACTGTGCCCTCTGTAGAGCCTACACAACACAACATAACACAACGTTATACACTGTGCCCTCTGTAGAGCCTACACAACACAACATAACACAAAGTTATACGCCCTGTCTCCTGGTAGGTCTGGAGAGCCTACACAACACAACACAATGTTGTACACTGGGTCTTCTGTAGGGCCTACACAACACAACACAACACAACACAACACAACACGACGTTATACACTGTGTCTTCTGTAGAGCTTACACAACACAACACAACATTATGCACCTTGTCTCCATGGTCTTCAACAAAACTACACAACATGTTACAGACAGATACACAACAATATTAGATGCACAACAACATCAGATACACAACACATCAGCAACCCCTTATCCTATTCTATTTTTTCCCTTCCCTCTATAATCTTGAGTTATCAATTTACATCCTTTGTCTTAAAGGCACTAAGTATGCACACTTATCCTATGCTATCTTTTTCCTCATCTTCCATCCTTCTTCTCATCTCTGGGAACCGCCTTACCTGCAGCTCCGCCCGGAGCCTCTTGTTCTCATCGTCCAGCTTCGCCTCCTTCTTCTGCATGGAGGAGATCTCGTTGTTCTTGCTCACGCGGAAGATCTCGTACTCCTTCCGCAGCCGCTCGTACTCGGCCGCGTACTCCAGGTCCACGGAGCCCGTGGACTTGAAGCTGGCCCCGATCACCCGGGGACCCCGGCGGAAGGAGCTCCTCAGCAGGCGGGCTTTCGGCTTCACCTCCACGGGGATCACGCAGGCTTCTCCGCCCTCGCCCCCGTAGCCGTCCTCGATCACCTCGCCGGGACTGACCAGGGACGAGGCGGTGCCCATGGTGCCCTCCGACGGGGGGGGGGGGTCTCAGTGCTGGGAGACGTACACCATCTCCCCCGGACTTCTCGAGAGCCTAAACACAAAAAACAACACAGCGCAGCGTTACACACCCTGTCTCCGGGTGGGTCTGTCTGCGGGGCAGAGAGAGAGAGAGAGAGACACCTTGTCCAAGTTATAACCACTTAATAGACAACCGATCACACTGAATAAGACACTTTAGCCACTAGCGGCCACAAGCTGCTTTGACTTTTGTCACACAACTTTTTGTAACTTTTTTTAACACACAATGGGGGAAAAAAAAAAAACATTGAAACTGTCGGGGTGGCTTGACAACTTAGGAGTTGTTGTTTTATTAAGACTTAAGTTTAACGCGACCTCACCTGAACATCACTGGGGCGGTGGGGAACCCACTCAGCAGGAGTCTACCGCAGTCAACATAACACAGCGGGTGCGTTCCAACTCTAAAGTGTACTCACACGGTCCCTCCTGGCTCCGTCCTGCTGCCTTGGTAACAGAGCGCCCTACGGTGGCCCGTCAGTGTTCAGACCAGTGTTGCCAGATTGGGCGGTTTTCCGACAAATTGGGGCGGAGATATGGTGGTTATTATTACGGGGGTCGACCGAACTAAACGCAATATATAAATATATTACATAAATGTATTACATATATTATTAAATATATTACATCTCGCCTGTTCCAGGCGAGATGTAGCTATGAGCTTTTCTTCACTTTTACCTCTCTTACGTAAGACTCAATGTTAGAACTACCCGTAGACTATAATAAGTTCGTAACAATGTACAGAACAGAACAGTGAACAAAAAAGGGAATATTAAAAATTACGGATGTTTTTGTTATTTTATAAATTTGATATATACACTGAGGGTTTTGGTTTAGCCACACGACTCTGTTTACAACCGGAGAATTGTGAGGGGGCAACGTGATACTTGCTAAATGTAGTGAGTGTAAAAGAGTGTAAAACGCTATTTTATACACATTAAACGGTTTAACTATACGGGGCAGTAATGCGACGACGCCCGTGACGTCACCGCAACGGGGCGTCGCGGAGCGCCGAGTGGACTTCATGGAGTCATTAACGGGACGCAGCCCCGAATGAGACGTCGACGGGACGCAGCCCCGAAGGAGCCGTTAACGGGACGCAGCCCCGAAGGAGCCGTTAACGGGACGCAGCCATAAGCGGGACGCAGCCCCGAAGGAGAGACATTCCTCCGCTAGCCTAGCTCCGGCTCCCTCTGCTTACTTTGCATCACAGACCTGTTGATAGCGCTTAGCAGCATTAGCATCCATTATATCTCGGTCGTATTACCCCCGCCCCCCCCCCACCCGCCCCCCACCCCGCCCCGCCGCCCTCCTTTACGAGCGGCCGGGTTCTACAGGCGGTCTTGTGTACATGGAGTCCCGGTCGGAACGGTCTGTGAGGATTCCGCTGCAGAGCTACAGCTAACGCTAGCGCTAATGCTAGCAGAGACACCGCTTGACTTTTAGCCGTAGCAGCTAGTTAGCCTGGCTAGCTCCCCCCCCCCCCCCCCCCATCCACAGCTGCTGGTTAGCTCGGCTAGCTCTCTCTCCCCCCCCCCCCCCCCCCCCATCCACAGCTGCTAGTTAGCCTGGCTAGCTCCCCCCCCCCCCTCCCATCCACAGCTGCTGGTTAGCTCGGCTAGCCGCTCTCCACATCTGGATCCTCATTGTTTGCACCATGGGCCTAATCTTTGCCAAGCTGTGGAGCTTCTTCTGCAACCAAGGTGAGTTGAATCCTCCAACGCTGATGTTTAAGACGAGATCGAGATGTCACGTTGCGATGTCGCCGAGTCAACAGTAGATTCAAAAAAAAAAAAGTTGACCTCAACTCTTCAATACGTCCACTATTCTATTGTCTGCTTCTTCAGGATCGGAAATCAGAATGGCTTTTATTACATCGTATTGTACAAGTACACACGAGTAAAATGCACAGGCTTTGTTCCTCGGCAGCCACATAGCAGCCACAATACAATAACAAGTAAATAAAGATATGTGAGAAAAAAATAAGTGTAAATGTTCAAGTGGTGGTGGTACCAGCCACTACATCTTCATCAGACACTTCTTGGTGGGAGCGTGGCGCTTGTGTGACTTGTTTTAAAGTTGTGACTGTAGTAGAAGTGGCTTTAGTTAGTGTGTTGGTTGGATCCCGGTAGTTTTTAACAGGTTTGTGACGCGGATAAACGCCTGGCTACTCCTAAGCAGAGAGCTGCTGCTGCTGGGGATGATGCTCTTTGTTTGGGGAGCAGTTGTTCAACCATAGCTGTGGTCACATCCCAGTCAGCACTATTCATTATAGCGGCATTCTTCTCTCACCCTCCTCTAAAGTTAACTACGCGGGCCACCGCGGGGCAGGCCTATGTCAAACAGCAATATAACGTCTGTGCATAATTTAGAGATACGTTTTTAAAAGGACTCCACTTTCAACCCAGCGCCACGATACACGTCTACTGTCCATTCACCACTAATGAGGATTACCACACATCTTTCCTAAGCCTCCTTTTAGATAAGGATTATCTACCAGGACTGTGGTGCATTCACCCTCTGGGCCAGATCTGTATCTCCCCACCTTTCCCTGTGTCAGCCTACCCTGCACTAATCGCCTCCTTCGACTATAATCTTCACAACTTTAACTCGTGTATTCAATGAAACAGTAAACGGTTCTCATTTAAATGTATCGATGAAGGCAACAGTAGAGTGTTGCATCCGGCTCCACCGCCCTACAGCCCCCCCCGGGGGCTTTCCTCCCCCCTTAGGAAGCATCCACATGCTAACTACCCCACTACAATGGAGTACAACGACCTCACTTCCTTCCTGTGCCACAGCCCCCCCCTGACCTCACTTCCAGTCGGCACCTGTAAAGGTGGAGAAGCCAAAGCACTTCGGTATGACGTGTGTGGCTTGTGTCGGCACCTGAGCCGTGACTCACACTGTGGAGCTGATTTGAGGTGAATCAGAATCCCCCACAACGCCCGGGCGTACTGGAGCTGGTCGGGTTGGGGACGGTACTTTAAACTAATGACTTGCCGTCAACCAGCATTATCCAATATGTTACGTCTAGCATTTATAAAGTACATATTTTCTGATGATCAAGATTTCTTCCTTTGCAAGTTTATTCTTGCCCTCTGGGGGGGTGGAGGGGGGGTGAGGGGGCGGGGGGGGTTAGGGTCAGGGAGGTGTCATAAGTATACGGCCTGTTAAGCCCTTTGAGACTATACCTGTGATTAAGGGAAACGGTGAATATAAAGTAAGCAGAGTGAAAACATTCCACAGTGGAGGAAGGATAAGCCAACCGGTTAGGGGACTAGTGTGGATCGTTTCCTGGTTCCTGGTGAGGTGAGGTGAATTTGGAGGAAGATTTGTTTTTCATGCGTGTTTTTTTTTTGCTCTCTCCATGTTTTGTCCAGAACACAAGGTGATCATTGTTGGTCTGGACAATGCAGGAAAAACCACCATACTCTACCAGTTGTAAGTACTACAATGCTCAATACCACAACACTACTGTATACTATTATACTCCATATTATACAATATAGTGCTATATAGAGCTATATCATATACTGCTATACTCTACACTTATTACTGTGTATTTATTCAACGTTTTGTTTTTTTTAGCAGACAGGTATAAGTGATTAATGTAGCGGTGTTTGTACTACAGCATTCTACCAGATAGGTTTAAGTGATTAATGGTTTAAGTAGACAAGGCGTCGCGTTACCTACAGCTCCAGCTGTCCCCCTGGGAGCCTGCTTTAAGCTTAGCCGTGTGTGTGTGTGTGTGTGTGTGTGTGTGTGCGTGTGCGCGTGCGTGCGTGTGTGTGTGTGTGCGTCACAGTCTGATGAACGAGGTGGTCCACACGTCTCCCACCATCGGCAGCAACGTGGAGGAGATCGTAGTGAAGAACACACACTTCCTCATGTGGGACATCGGAGGGCAGGAGTCCCTCCGCTCCTCCTGGAACACCTACTACTCTAATACTGAGGTACAAATACTACTCTAATACTGAGGTACAAGTACTACTCTAATACTGAGGTACAAATACTACTCTAATACTGAGGTACAAGTACTACTCTAATACTGAGGTACAAATACTACCCTAATACTGAGGTAAACATGTACAAGTACTACTCTAATACTGAGGTAAACAAATACTACTCTAATACTGAGGTACAAGTACTACTCTAATACTGAGGTAAACAAGTACTACTCTAATACTGAGGTACAAATACTACTCTAATACTGAGGTAAACAAGTACTACTCTAATACTGAGGTACAAATACTACCCTAATACTGAGGTAAACATGTACAAGTACTACTCTAATACTGAGGTAAACAAATACTACTCTAATACTGAGGTACAAGTACTACTCTAATACTGAGGTAAACAAGTACTACTCTAATACTGAGGTACAAATACTACTCTAATACTGAGGTAAACAAGTACTACTCTAATACTGAGGTAAACAAGTACTACTCTAATACTGAGGTACAAATACTACTCTAATACTGAGGTACAAGTACTACTCTAATACTGAGGTACAAGTACTACTCTAATACTGAGGTACAAGTACTACCCTAATACTGAGGTACAAATACTACTCTAATACTGAGGTACAAATACTACCCTAATACTGAGGTAAACAAATACTACCCTAATACTGAGGTACAAATACTACTCTAATACTGAGGTAAACAAGTACTACCCTAATACTGAGGTAAACAAATACTACTCTAATACTGAGGTAAACATGTACAAGTACTACCCTAATACTGAGGTAAACAAATACTACTCTAATACTGAGGTAAACAAATACTACCCTAATACTGAGGTAAACAAGTACTACTCTAATACTGAGGTAAACAAGTACTACTCTAATACTGAGGTACAAATACTACTCTAATACTGAGGTAAACAAGTACTACTCTAATACTGAGGTAAACAAGTACTACTCTAATACTGAGGTACAAATACTACTCTAATACTGAGGTACAAGTACTACTCTAATACTGAGGTACAAGTACTACTCTAATACTGAGGTACAAGTACTACCCTAATACTGAGGTACAAATACTACTCTAATACTGAGGTACAAATACTACTCTAATACTGAGGTAAACATGTACAAGTACTACCCTAATACTGAGGTAAACATGTACTACTCTAATACTGAGGTAAACATGTACAAGTACTACCCTAATACTGAGGTAAACAAATACTACTCTAATACTGAGGTAAACAAGTACAAGTACTACCATAATACTGAGGTAAACAAATACTACTCTAATACTGAGGTAAACAAGTACAAGTACTACCATAATACTGAGGTAAACAAATACTACTCTAATACTGAGGTAAACATGTACAAGTACTACCCTAATACTGAGGTAAACATGTACAAGTACTACCCTAATACTGAGGTAAACATGTACAAGTACTACTCTAATACTGAGGTAAACATGTACAAGTACTACCCTAATACTGAGGTAAACATGTACAAATACCACTCTAATACTGAGGTAAACATGTACAAGTACTACTCTAATACTGAGGTAAACGTGTACAAATACCACTCTAATACTGAGGTAAAAGTGTACAAATACTACTCTACTACTGAGGTAAACATGTACAAGTACTAACCTAATACTGAGGTAAACAAATACTACTCTAATACTGAGGTAAACATAGACTACTCTAATATTAAGGTAAATGTCTGCTTTGTGAAACATTTATATTACATAGTATATTTGTGGTGAGGTGAAAGTGTTGAGCTGTAGAAAAGTTTTTTCCAGAGACAGATGGAGCGAGGCACTGGCAGGTCAAAGGTGCCTCCCCAGAGGTCAGAGGTCACCCTCTCACTAAAGCTGCTTTCTATTCAGTGTGCTAACAGACGGCTGTGTCAGAGAAAGGAGAGACGGGTCCTATTTGGGCCTGCAGTGTGTAGTCTCTGATAGGAAAAGACAGAACCAGGTCCTACTAGACTCTGCAGTGTGTAGTCTCTGATAGGAAGAGACAGAACCAGGTCCTACTAGACTCTGCAGTGTGTAGTCTCTGATAGGAAGAGACAGAACCAGGTCCTACTAGACTCTGCAGTGTGTAGTCTCTGATAGGAAAAGACAGAACCAGGTCCTACTGGACTCTGCAGTGTGTAGTCTCTGATAGGAAAAGACAGAGTGTGTGTGTGTGTGTGTCGTTTCTGATGGTGATCTCATTCTCCGCCTCTTGTTACATCCTGTTGCTTCCCTGTCTGTAGTTCATCATCCTGGTGGTGGACAGCACGGACCGAGAGAGGCTGGTCATCTCTAAAGAAGAACTTTACCGCATGCTGGCCAACGAGGTAACTACGACGACGTCCATAAGCACCATATATACATAAGGCTAAGAAACATGTCATAAACCTGTGTGTGTGTGTGTGTGTGTGTGTGTGTGTGTGTGTGTGTGTGTGTGTGTGTGTGTGTGTGTGTGTGTGTGTGTGTGTGTGTGTGTGTGTGTGTGTGTGTGTGTGTGTGTGTGTGTGTGTGTGTAGGACCTGCGTAAGGCTGCGGTTCTGATCCTGGCCAACAAACAGGACATGAAGGGCTGCATGTGTGCAGCGGAGATCTCCAAGTACCTGAGCCTGAGCACCATCAAAGACCACCCCTGGCACATCCAGTCCTGCTGCGCCCTCACAGGAGAGGGGTGAGACACTATATATCTAGATCTATAGACACACATCTAGATCTATAGACACACATCTAACCCACACAGGAGAGGGGTGAGACACACTATATATCTAGATCTATAGACACACATCTAACCCACACAGGAGAGGGGTGAGACACTCTATATATCTAGATCTATAGACACACATCTAGATCTATAGACACACATCTAACCCTCACAGGAGAGGGGTGAGACACTCTATATATCTAGATCTATAGACACACATCTAACCCACACAGGAGAGGGGTGAGACACTCTATATTAGGGATGTCACGATACCAGAAATTTAGTAGTCGATGCCAATACCAGTGAAATTCCACGATTCTCGATACCCAATTCGATACCACGGTCAAAAACAAAACAATAAATCCCATGTACTTTATTTATTGAAAACATTTAAACATTACAAAAAAACAGCGGCACTGGCATGTAGCCTTCAAGTAATGAATAAAAATAAACCACTATTAACATTACAAAAAAAGAACAGTGGCATGTAGCGTTCAAGTAATAATAATAATTTGAAAAAAAATACGCGCTGAAAGCAGGCAGTCATGCAGCTATGCGGCTGGCGTTTACACTTGCGTGCATGGCGGGGTTTAAAACATAACTTCCAATGTAATATTAAGTAATATAACGCAGGTGCGCAAGGCAGCCACAGGAGACGCCAACATTGTTTTCAACTGCTCGGTACCAGCGCCGTGTTAATTACCAAGTTTTGAAAAGAAAAAGTATTTGAAGCGAATAAGCAACGCTGTTTTTGATTTGTTTATTTGGTTTTGAACGAATAGTTTTGGATGCATGCATCGGCTTTGAGTTGGTTTGTTTACTTTGAAATTGCATACGCTCGCAACACACACACGCACACGCGCACAGCCGCACCCACTACAACCTGCCGATCTTTAATCAAAACAACATCAAGTAAGTGATGCCGAACGCAGTCGTCTCATGCGTGTTTAGAAGCGCAACATTGAAACGGGTCCCGTCTGAAACAGTCGCGCGGCGCAGCGTTCCAAACGCAAAGTACTTCCAGACACGACTCTTGCTATTCTTTGTATCGACGAGTCGAGGCGGAGCCGTCGCACTCGCTGCAGCTGCCGTCTTCCATGTTCCCGTGTAGGTGTATATACTATATGCTGCCCACGTGACGTCCGGAGGAATTGCATCTACGGTACCTAACGGTATACTAAGAAAAACGAGTACCGTCACGTTTTTTGAATTTTGGTACCGAAGTATCGGTTCTCGTGATATCCCTACTCTATATATATCTAGATCTATAGACACACATCTAACCCTCACAGGAGAGGGGTGAGACACTCTATATATCTAGATCTATAGACACACATCTAACCCTCACAGGAGAGGGGTGAGACACTCTATATATCTAGATCTATAGACACACATCTAACCCTCACAGGAGAGGGGTGAGACACTCTATACATCTAGATCTATAGACACACATCTAACCCTCACAGGAGAGGGGTGAGACACTCTATATATCTAGATCTATAGACGCACATCTAACCGTCACAGGAGAGGGGTGAGACACTCTATATATCTAGATCTATAGACACACATCTAACCCTCACAGGAGAGGGGTGAGACACTCTATATATCTAGATCTATAGACACACATCTAGATCTATAGACACACATCTAACCCTCACAGGAGAGGGGTGAGACACTCTATATATCTAGATCTATAGACACACATCCAGCCCTGCTGTGCCAGGTTGTCCCCAGGTGACGCTGTGTGGTGACGGGTGTCGAGTGTGTTTCTCATCCCTAGGTTGTGTCCAGGTAAAGGTGTCGAGTGTGTGTCTCGTCCCCAGGTGACGCTGTGTGTGGTGACGGGTGTTGAGTGTGTGTGTTTCTCGTCCCCAGGTGACGCTGTGTGTGATGACGGGTGTTGAGTGTGTGTGTGTCTCGTCCCCAGGTGATGCTGTGTGTGGTGACGGGTGTTGAGTGTGTGTGTGTCTCGTCCCCAGGTGATGCTGTGTGTGGTGACGGGTGTTGAGTGTGTGTGTGTTTGTCGTCCCCAGGTTGTGTCAGGGTCTGGAGTGGATGAGCTCTCGTGCCGGCCTCAGATAGCCCCGCCCAGTCCCCTGGGAGAGCTGGAGAGGAGAGGGGAGGAAAATAAAAAGAGTCACGTCTGACCTCTAAAGACTAAACGGAAGACCTGACCTGACGATGGAGCTGCTATTCTCATCCTCGTCAACCAATGGGAGAGGAGGAGCCAACACTACATACATATCATGTTGTCATCGGAGCCAGGGGCCGTGGGCCGGCTTTGATCGGTGGAATCACGTTACATTAAGTTCTCTCGGACATCGGTGCTGACAGAGCCATTTCATAAGCTACGTTCATGTGGTGCATTATGGGTAAACGATTACATACCTTCCGTATTCATTCCAGCAGCTTTGGCATGCACGCTAGGTCGTCGCATACACCCCCCCCCCCCCCCCCCCCCGGGCGCAACACACACACACACACGCACACACACACGCGCACACGCACCAGATCATAACACACATTAAGTCATAGCACATACACACACAGTTGTTAAACACACCCAGTAAGTAATTACACACACACACACACACACACACACACTTGGGTCCACACTAATAAGTTGGTGGTAACAGACAAAAAAAAAGGGTGAAACACACACACGAGGGTGTAACACACATGCTAGATCATGTCACATATTTGGTTGGCCATTAAACATTAACTTTTGAACACAACAAGGCTTATTTCAACAGTATTTTTAATTTTAGTCAAATGTTGCTAAATATAATTTCATGTATTTTTCAGTTTCGATTAAGATGTCTGCCTTTTTTAAATAATCTTTTACGATGCTGGTTTATATCACACAGACCTGTTTTATTGTTATGTTGTTTGCTTCTAGATGCCTTTAGCTGTGTGTGTGTGTGTGTGTGTGTGTGTGTGTGTGTGTGTGTGTGTGTGTGTGTGTGTGTGTGTGTGTGTGTGTGTGTGTGTGTGTGTGTGTGTGTGTGTGTGTGTGTGTGTGTGTGTCGGATTCACTCAGTCCAGGTTAATGTTCTCAACATGTTCAAAGTATTTTTACACACTGATGAGGACCATGTGGACTCAACAGCCAGGAGAGTCTGACCATGTATGACCTTGGTCATGCATTTGTTTTTAATAAAACTTTTATTTGAACCTTAATTCCCTTTGTCTGCTTCTTGACCTCGCATGCGGAGATGTAGTGGAAGTCCTCTATAAAATAAATATAGCCTATACATTGTTTTCATGTTTTTGTACCATTGTCTTCCACAAGGGGGCGCCATTAATCGAACCACCTGTAGAACCGTAGGGTTAGGGATTTTCGGATCTAGATGAAGTTGTTAAAAATGTTTACACATAAATATGTACAAATGATAATTGTAACTGGTTCAGGTCTGTACGGTTCCATAATATTTCAATAGCTGTGTGTTCGTTTTTTTTGTTTTTTCGTGTAACGTTTTTAAAAGCAGTTCGCTTTGATTTGTATGACAACTGGAACAACTAGTTGACTCGTTTGAACAACACCACCACCACCACCACCACGGTCCCCCGTC
>NW_028178089.1:0-21401 GCF_964030765.1 Micromesistius poutassou | reverse complement strand
CAGGGGGGGTGTATCCCTTCATCTTTACACCACAGCTATTAACCCCTACCACCTGGGGAATAAATAATAAATAACCACCTGGGTTTCCCAGCCAGGGAAAGTAGCTTATCTCAGCAGAACAATTACTGCAAGGTGGCCTCGGGCTAGTACTAATAACATTGTTACAAACAGGCTAGCTAGCAATCTCTTAGCCAGGTATTTATATTTCTTTATTTGTTTCTCACACGTTAGCTTTAATTGCTAAAGGCTAAGTAAATATGTCAGCTGCGAATGTTAAAGTCTATGTAAATATGTTAGCTGTGATTCTGAAAGAGGATGCCTTGCCTTGAGCTTTTTAAACTGCAATCAGGTGCTATTGATGCTCATATAGGTGAGGTGACAACAGTGTTTGTAAATAGTGTTTTGCATTCATTAGCAAAACAATCAAGTTCTATTGTAAATGGTAAATAGCCGTCATAGCAGACCTTTTAGCGTGTGGTAACGTGTGTAAAGGCACTTACCAAGGGCTCCATTGAGGTTTTGGAACAATCTGCATCTGCTATCCAGTGTGATATTTATGGATTTCTGAAACGGGGAAGGTAAAACAACGTTGTGAGATACTTATCTACACTTGAGTACACATGGAAAAAACAACAAAAAACTAGTTTTGCACATTTATACAGTTGGTTATAACCATATTAATAATTCTAATAAGTATGCATACCCTTTTTTCTGGGTTGATATAGATGTTAGTGAAGAACAGTTGGTCACTGTCGTGGTCTTCTCCTGTCCAATCAGCAACCATCGTCTTGACATTAGGAAGGTAGCCAATGAAACCTGAGGACAGAGAAAGTTCAAGAGACATTGTAATGCTGCTTTGTAAAGTCACAGACCAAATCGGCACCAGCCGATATCAAATAGTTGAACGAGCAACCATGGCAACACATTCCTCTACCTTGGACAGATAACAGTAGCCATACCAGAGGTTACACTGGCCATCTTTGATGGGAATAACTGAACACAATGCATGTTCAAAAACTTCACTCTCTTTCTGGACACGCACATTACATAATGACACAGTGTGTACAGAAATAACCTTATTCGAAGCACAGTAACACATTACTAATTATTATTATTATGTAATAAGAAATACTAAAATGATCTTATATTTATTAAACTGGACCCTGTCAGGTAATGAAAAGCAGGTCTCTGTGCCTTCAGTGCCGTTTTCCTGCCCGGCGGAAAGCCTGCTATTTCCAGCCTATAAAAAGACACTATAAACTCCTTCAAGGGAACATGCAGCATATCATTAAAAACTCCACATTATTTTTTTTTTCCCTCTATGTGTACAATCACTGACACACACAAACACATTGACCAAAACAAACTGAAAGGCAAACCTACTGACAAACACACACTGACCAACAAAGGGGTTGATGTATTAAAAGAAAAGGTACAACAAATTTATAACATGCACATCTGTTTAAACAGACGTTTCTAAATGGTGACTGAACATCAAGCATAAAGGGCTGTTTATGGTCCCACGTTCACGCAACGCAAGGGGGTTATGGACCCCTTACATCCTTGCGGACCCTTCTTGCGTCCACCGCAAGGGCCTGACATGTGCCTCCTAAAAATTGGAACCTTCCGTTGAGGCGACGCAGCCGCAACGGCTGTGATTGGTCCGCTTACTAAAACCCGACGCTGAACCAGAAAGGTTCACGACTGCGTCGACGCGTCTGCGTGGTCATTGCGTTGCGTGAACGTGGAACCATAAAGAGCCCTTAAGGTAAAGCACAATCATTAGTGAAACCCAAATACTTCATGCTATTCTGGTTCTGATTTTGGTGCTGTCCCAGTATATTTCTAAATTACCAAGAACAGCTAACCCACCAACACCTTCACCACCATCTCCATCACCACCACCATCATCAACCCCATCACCGGCACCACCCCAACCACCACCAGCGGACCAACCTACCGACCCCACTCCATCATCAACCCCACCGCCACCTCCATCCCCACCACCACCAGCGGACCTACCTCGGAACCCCACCACCACCACCTCCTCCGTCCCCACCCCCACCACCGGACCTACCCCCTGAACCCCACCACCACCACGGCAGTCCCCAGCCCCACCAGTGGACCTACCCCCAAACCCCACCACCACCATCACCACCGTCCCCACCCCTACTGGTTGAACTCCCTCTGAACCCCACCACCACCAAAACCTCCTCCGTCCCCACCCTCCCCAGTGGACCTACCTCCCGACCCCAGGAAGCGGTTTCCCTCGCGAACGTGCGGGTGCTTGTCCTCCAGGTGTCTGTCGGGCCAGATGAGGGTCTCTGAGGAGAACACCACCTTGTGCCCGCTCTGTTGGAACTTCTTCAGCAGCTCCTTGGGCCCAGAGGCAAACACCACGTCATAGCTGAGGAGAAACGAGGAGCAGCGATGACTATAGGACACTGCACTCGGCTGTGACAAGCCAATCACAATTTGAGAGGAGAGAAGGTGTCTCCATATGAGGTGCCACAGTTCCATAGTGGAGCATTTTAGCTAGCACTGGCTGGCTTCACTCATAGGCAATAGCAGTGAAAGGGAGAAACACTTTTCTTAGCTATAATACATCTATTCCCTGATCATAACAACCAGTTGCGACAGAGAAACAAGCAGGTGGGCAGGATAGTCTAGTGGCTAGGGGTGGTTGACTCCAAGTCGAGTAGTCCTGGGTTTGAATGCAAATGCCTACAGACTTCCCGTAGGCATTTTTTAGCAACATGCTCTCTAACCCCTACTAGCTTTTTGTTCAGTGTCAGTAACGTCTTTGTTCATGCTCAGTGTCTTTTGGGAGAGAGGCATCTATTATGTAGTGTGTAAATAGCAGTTTCCACTGCTTCCACTAGATGAGCAGGACAGTATAGTGGTTAGAGTTTGACTCCCAGCCAAAATGTGCTGGGTTCAAACACCAATGTCTGCAGCTTGAAGGTGTCCCACTCCAACCTGCATATTAATGACTAACCATCTAAAAAGTTGCTCTCCGGCTAAATAACCATATAATGATCCAGCCTGCAGCACCAGGAGAACAAGGAGACATACCTGTCTATGAAGAGGATGATCTTCTCCTGCTCCTCCTTCATCTTCTCCAGAGCCTCCTTGAGGAGGCGTATCCTCTGGCCTCCTCCGGGGGCCATGTAGTTCCCCCCTTGCCATTTCTCCCCGCGCCCAAGCACCTTTTACCCAGACGGAGTACAGACAACTTAACACCACCTCTTTTCTTCAGGTTGACTTTTAAGCATGGCCTGAAGGACTAGCCGATCAGTGGTTTATCATCAGGCTTATTATTTTGCCCTGTGGCCAGAGAATTAGAGGAGGAATTAAGCTTTCAGATAAACGTCAATCTACTTGCGGGTATTTGCCCCTACCTTGACAGTGTAGTTGAAGAGCTTTGCAGACCTCAGGAAACGGCTGAAGCCATCTGTCTCTGCGGTGGCAACTGTCAAAACTAGGAGGTCTGTAGGAAGACGAGACGTTTGTGAGATAGTAAAGGGAAAGTAAGAATGTAAAGTAAAACTGTAAAACAGTTTTTTGGCTGATTTAGGATAATCTTTACTTCCCCTATCCGGGGGTCATCAACTGCAATAAGTCAATCCAATTAATAGCTGTTAAATCGTGTGGACAAATGCATTTCGTTTTCAGTTGTTTTGAAAATTGTAAGAACATAAAAATAAGGCACCCGACTAAACGACTATCATTATTTAAAGCGTATAAACACAAAAGTCGGTTGAGATCGAAAAAGTTATTAATTGAAAGCCAACCAAATGAGCACACACTTTAACAAACAATGTTACAATTTAATTGGTTTCAACGTAGTCAAATAATAATTTGAGAATCAGTCAACTAAACGAGGAACATGAATCACTTTATGGACACGTTTATAAGGGTAGGGGCTGCAGGATAGATTTAATCCGATTTCATGTGAACAGTATCAGTTCTCCCAAGCAAAGCCGACTTGCTCTCGCCTAATTCTCCGTTTAAGTGATTACGGCTGTGATATGTATCATCCTACCACCGCTAACCACCAACTTGTTGAATACAGCATTGGGACAGGCAGTACCGTCCACGTCAGCGGCGTGTTTGGAGGAACATTCTCGACTGGACAGTGAACCTTCCCGAGAGAACCTAACTCTACTCTACCTACTACTGGATGAAGCACAATCACAAGTCCACACGTCTAATACAGCGGTAACAAAACAATGCATGTATGTGTATGACACCAGTAGTACAAGATATGTTGTGCATACCTTCTGGAGTTTTCTGCTCTTCGGAGCTTGTCAGATGCAAATGGACAAAACAGAAAAATGCACCAAACGCCGAGAGGAATACTATTTTCATTGTAATCGAGACCAATATTGTCCCACTAGTTGGTGTAATGGATATATTAGCTTGTTGTAGACCGTAGTGTCCGGTTCTGTGTGGAGAAGAGATTTGGTACGACTCAGATGTTGCGTGTTGAACCAACGGTCCCCCCCTGGATTCCCAACACTGTCCCACAGACCCAGCCCCCTTTCCCCGCTCTCTCGCTCTCGCTCTCTCTCTCTCTCTCTCTCTCTCTCTCTCTCTCTCTCTCTCTCTCTCTCTCTCTCTCTCTCTCTCTCTCTCTCTCGCTCCCTCTCTCGCTCCCTCTATCTCTCGCTCGCTCCCTCCCCCCCTCCACACACACACACACACACACACACACACACACACACACACACACACACACACACACCCGAACTGCGAAACTTGAACGGTAACAGTGAAATTATTATAATAATGAACCGCACATTAATAACGACGGTTAATAAAATAACCGAGATTAAAGAGAACGTTTGGTTATAAATAAATATGTCTCTGTTTTTATAAATGTCTGCCTTAATAACAACAGTTATTAAACACAATCATTCGACCCTTCATAAACTGTTCACAGCACAAGATGACATGTACCACAGCGTGATCGTGAGTCTATACAAAGTACATGAGCAACATACATAACGCTGGCGTAAAAGTCTTCACGACATTTACGGTCGTTGCCATGTCGACCCAACCCCCTTTACGGCAGTCTAACCAGAAGTGTCGACGAAATATTGGATGTTTGCAAACAGTTCATGTCCCGAGAAGAAAAAAACATATATTTCAGCGACGAAACATGTATACTCGCGGAGGATCGAGCATAGGGTGACCTGTTCATGAATGGGATCGACATTGACAGCGAGTTAAGGAAGTCACGATGTAAGAAAAAAGTCGAAAGTTTAATCGGAGCTACTTCACGTTGCCAGCTAACGTAAGCTAACCTTAACATAACAAAGACTGTCTGACAGGTTTGCTGTATGCACAGCTTGCATTAGAGCATGACTACGTGCTCATTCATACCGCATATGGCAGCCTATCACGGTTAGCATGGTTCACGTTTGATAGCAAAGCTTCGTTAGGGATTTGCATAAACTAGTGCAGTGTAGAAGTGTAGGCGCCACGTATTGTAAGGACGGTATTTGCAATCCGATTGCAAACTGAGTAAGTTCCGAGGAGTCCAACCTTCTTACGCACAATGTGGCTCCAGCAAAGGTTAAAGGGTCTGCCGGGCTTGCTGTCGAGCAGCTGGGCAAGACGACTCCTCATAGGACTCTTGCTGTTCCTGATCTTCTACTGGTACCTGGGCGAAGACCGCGGCTTGAGGTTTTTGGGTAGTTCGGTCAAGTCCGGCGGAGCGGCGGGCCAGTGCCTACAGAACGAGATCCACAGGTGGAAGTCGCTGGTCGAGCGAGGAGAGGGGATCTACAGCACAGCTCAGGAGAGCGTGGACACACCCTTCGTATCAGGTAACGGCCACATTCTGGTCGACATTGACTCTAACAAACTGTGGGTGGCATCCTCCCCCCTGGCCGGCTCGGCTCCGGTCCACCAAACGGAGTACTCCCCGGTGGTATCCGTTAGCCTGCCGGGGAAGCGGGCTGAGGCGCGGGCCACCATGCTATGGTTCCGAAAGGGCTCAGTCCTCTCGGTTCGCTGCCTCCTGCCTGCCACCCTGCAGTTGGCCCGGGACTGCCTCACAGTCCGGGAGGAGTTCATCGCCCACCGCAGCCGGCCCAACGTCTACCTGCAGCGCATCCACGTCAGCAACCCGTCGGAGCGCAGCGCCACGCTGGAGGTGGCCGTGGAGCCGCTCCCATTCGGCAGCCGGTTCTCCTCCTCCGTGGAGAAGATGGAGGACAAGGAGTTGGTGATCTCGTCCGGACGCGTGCCGGTCCAGAAGAACCACGTGGTGCTGGTCGTCGTGGCGACCACGAATCTGTCCGGGCGCATCCAGGTGGCGGCGAAGTCTGACGCCCGGGAGAGTGTGCTGTCAGTGGTGTGGACCTCGGAGCCCGTGGAGGTGTCCAAGGTGGAGGAGACCTTTGGCCGGCTGAGGGACGGGGCCCGGAAGGAGCTGGCGGAGCTGCTCCGGGCCGACGTGGACAAGCTGGTTCTGGACCACCAGCAGGCCTGGCTGGAGCTCTTCATCTCCGGTCAGTGGGCAAGCCACTCTCTGCCTTTGTCAAACATGAACCATGTCCCATTACGACAATATTATACATAAGAATAATAAACATTATGTTTATTTTAGCACCATAAAATATGGAAATATTGTGAAATCATCGCCTTTAGTGTGGATTTGAGCCATGAGGGAATCCATGGTATAGAGATAATCTATTACATTTTTCATCATAATGATTTTCAGAAATCCCATTTGTCTAGTCTCATTTTAACTCGACCTTTGCTTGGTAATACAGCTGTGCAAACTGCACTCTTCTTTCTTTGCTAAAGGCTCATTCTTCCGGGCCAACTGTTGGAACTCCGGGCCAACTGTTGACATAACCATATCACCTCTGTTCCTCCTCCAGGGGTGGAGATGAGGAAGATCACGGACGCCCACACCCCCTCCAGCCGCACGGTCAACACCACCCTCTACTACATCCTCTCCAGCACGGCCGCCCCCCTGCTGGACCGGCGGCTGGCGGAAGAGGAGCGCGCCGCCCTGGAGTCCAGCCTCAACTACGCCGACCACTGCTTTAGCGGGCACGCCACCATGCACGCCGAGCACCTGTGGCCCCAGCACGTGGGCAGCACGGCGCAGATCCTGCAGCTGGCCACGCTGTGGACCCTCACGCTGCAGAAGCGCGGCTGCAAGGTGCTGGTGGCGGCCGGCGCCCACGGCGTCATGCAGGGCATGGTGCTGAGCTTCGGTGGCTTGCAGTTCACCGAGAACCACCTGCAGTTCCAGGCGGACCCCGACGTGCTGCACAACAGCTACGCGCTGCGGGGCATCCACTACAACCAGGACCTGATCAACCTGGCGGTGCTGCTGGACGCGGTGGGGAAACCCTTCCTGCACGTGTCGGTGAAGCCCCAGGAGAAGCCGGTGAAGCTGTACGCCTGCGAGGCGGGCTGCATGAACGAGCCTGTGGAGCTGACCTCGGAGGTCAAGGGGCACATGTTCCCTGTGATGGTGACGCAGCCCATCACGCCGCTGCTCTACATCTCCACAGACCTCAGGCACCTGCAGGACCTCCGGCAGACCCTGCACCTCAAGGCCATCCTGGCCCACGAGGATCACATGGCCAACCGCTACCCGGGGCTGCCCTTCCTCTTCTGGTTCAGCGTGGCGTCGCTGATCACCCTCTTCCACCTATTCCTCTTCAAGCTCATCTACAACGAGTACTGCGGCCCGGGCGCCAAGCCCCTCTTCCGGAGCAAGGTATAGGCCGCCAACACACAGCCACACAGCGCCCTCTGCTGGGGAAGCCACGGCCGGCCGCTCGTTCGTCTCCCGTGTCCTGCTTGTGGTGGCCAAGACTTTTCTATTTCCCCCTCTACCGGTCCTGCTGGTCCTCCTGTTTTCCCTTTATCACGGTGTGGGCTGTCTCCTGCTATCGGGTTCTCCCCGTCTGTGGACATTTCCCATGCTGTTTTGTTTGGTTGGTTTGGAGTTTGGCGGCGTCACTTCAGTGCCCCACCCCCCGCCCCCTCCCCCCTCACCATTTTCTCGTCTCCCCCTTAGTCGAGAGGATGGAGGGATTCTGTGTGCGAAAGAGGCTACAGTAAGAGATCACTGAAACCACTATCTTTTAAGATTGTGTATTCTCTGCAGAGAATACACAATGCAAGTCTCTGCAAACAAACTTCTACCTAAGTTTGCATTGAAAGTACCAGGAGTTGACCGTCCTTGATGTAAGATTTGCATACAGTGGAAACTGAATTTGTGTTGACACAGCCAATCAAAATGAATCAAACTTTAATGTATATGTAGCGTTTTCTTCGATCCAGACAAACTGATGCATACCTAAATAACCCTTCCCTAGAACTAGGCGAGCCAAATTTAAGTTTTATTTAAACATTTCCTGGTGCCTTCAATTGTCAAGCAGTTTGGCCAATATTTGTGTGCTATTTCTTTCTATTTATTTCAGAAATTTATTTTAGCGAGCAGCTTGAATTGAAAATACCTTTTTGTCTGTTGATGGTGACACTAAGAAAATTAATTAAACAATTAATTATTTGTTTGTCAATGTAAAGTCACACATTTCCTCTAAATGTCTGTAAAACACAGATCGTTTGGGGGACATTCTGAAATGTTTTTCAAAGGACTTATCTGCTACCCTTCATCTGCAATGTTTTTTCTGTGCTGTTTTCTTGTCCTCTTGTTTGGCTGGTGTTTTCTATTGATTCACTCCTGATTAAACTGACACAACACACTGCTTTGCTTCTCTCCTTCTTCCCCCAAACCTGTGGTTCCCAACCCTTTTCTTTGCACTTTGACCTAATTTTTAGGCTGTTTATCTTTCAAACAGGGTCAGCGTCTCTTGGTAATGTCAATTGTCACAGTGAACGTACCATCGCATTGCACCACACTGTTTGTATACGGGTCGGTTATTAGCTCTCTTATAGCCCTTATGAAATTATTACTTTATGAAAAGTTCTTAATAAGTAATCTTCAACATCCATAGCTGACCCCAGGTGCATATCTGGTGACCCAGTGGTTGGGAACCACTGCCCTGAACGGATCTGTTGCTCTGCTCACCCACACACAGCTCACGGTCAGAGGCCAGTCCCTCACTGATTCTGCATGCTTCTTCTGCTTCCAATAACAGCTGTAGACGGTGTGGGAGTCTTCAAGGGAGGCCGTTGTCCACGCCGGCCGCATTGCTTTGCCTTGCATGAGTTGCTTTGCCTTGCATGAGTTGCCTGTTCTAACCCTCCGCCCTCCCTCCCTCCCTCACCAGGACGCCAGCATTATTGAGGAGGTCGCAGCTTAGCAGGAGACCCATGCTCGTGGGTCCCCAGGTACTGCAGAGGGCCTCCCCGCCATCCCCGTACCTCTGGGAATACATTTTAGATCGGTGGTTGTTGGCCAAGCTGTTGGTCATGGATCCCTTAAAGCAGCCCTTATTGATATGCTTTCCTGTTGCCCTTGTTGGGGGACTTTGGAAAAGGGGTGGGGGCAGGAGTAACAAAGTGTGCAGAGCAATCAGCCATTTTGTTGCTCCAAAATTGGCGTTGACGTTCCGGTGTTCACCGTGATTCTATTGGTTTCCGCAGGACGACCCATCCGTATGAAGGACGCTGGCCACCATCGGGATAGTGAGCATTACTAGTGAGCTTCAGTCAATATGGAGGCGGAGGACATTCAGAATCAAAACTCTGATACCCATTGAGATCCAAGGGGCCGTGGCGAATGGCCTATATTAAAACAAAATCAGTGAATGGTTTCATAATTACTTGATTGTTGTAATGGCAATGGGGAAATTGTTGGGACTGGTATAGGTTGGTAGCCAGTGAACATGAAGAATTTGTTTTAAAAAGAAATGTTTACTTTTTCTGGGAATGTTCTTTAAACGCTAGGTAGACAGTTGGACAGTTACAATTTTAACTAACTGTCCAACCCTGTTCTATCATGTGTTGATATGAAAGGCCACAATTGATAATTTCTGGAAAGGGTCTGTGTAGGTAACTGCCCTCTCTTTTTGAATGTCTTGTCCACAATCCACAGTAATTTTTCTAAATTCTGTATACATGAAGCTCATGTAGGCAGGTTAATTTGGGTCAGGTTCAATTGACATCCCTTTGTGGGGGTTGACTGTTTGTGCTTGCATGTGTGTCTCATTAAGTGTGTGACAGAGTTTTTGTTGAGGTTTCCATGTTAACTTTCACACCAATAGTCACCTTTTCTGGATTGTTTTTGAGTTTTTGAGTGATTTTATGATTTGTGTTTGCTTACTGATTTCACCACATTCACATTGTTTCTTATAGGTATTTAAGGGCTTTACAAATCTATTCCATTGTTTTGTACTACTGAAGGTGCCTTATGTAATTTATTTTGATCATATCTGCAGTCAGACCACACTGCTGATATAGCATAATGTGATACTAAAGTACTTTTTCCAGCTTCACCAAGTTTAATTGAACATTGAACTGTTCTGTTAAAATGTGTAAATATTTAGTTCATGCTATCTGATGTATCTGCATTTTCGTGTGTCTGAATCTGATATCATATGCAGTGGTGTTGAAGCAATAAAGATATGATTTTGAATGTGATGTAGGACTACTCCATGCGATACTCCTCAGATGTTATCACCCAACCCAACCACATTCCCTATTCCCTACATCTGTTTCTTAATATTATCTGAAGCTGTCTCATAAATTAGCCTACTGCTCGAAATTGCAAAATCAAGAAAAATTGCAAAATCAAGAAAAATGTCGCACATCGTACACTAAACTGACAACTGGTCCGTAACACTCGAGACTTTTACGCGTCGTAAAACGATGAGATGGATGCACAGATCGAACCTAGTTATTTAAATATGACGTTTGATATATAGGGCATGGTAAGTCTACATTATGAATCATAACAACTTCAGAAATTAAAGATTGTTTTTTGTGTTAAGTTTGCGATTGCAGGCAGGTGTGGTTGTGTGCGCCCGGGGACCCGTTCCGTGCCAGAGGACCCAAGTCACTCAGCGGGCCTGCAGGGCCGTTCGCCAGCCTACACCATTCATATCTCAAATAATGCATCTCTAAATACCGGCATTAAAATTTCGGTTTTAATTATAGTAGGCCTACTTATAATTGCATATACAGGCTATGGCCAAATAAACAATAGGTATTACGTTAATATCGCCAGCGACACGCATATTTCATATTGGCTCCATACATTTTTTCCATATGAGATAAAAGGCCTGCGCTACTATTGTCTGCAAAACAAAGCAGTACTGAAACACGCCTCCCCGACACAACCTACCACCCCCGGCCGAAAGGAACCACAACGAGCCCAACCCGCCCCGGTGCGCGCATCTGGTCAGGACCGCTGCTCTCTAAATGGGAATACATGTTGATCGGCGCTGCTCGTACCCGGGACCCCCTACATGAGACTTGAACCTTCCCTGTTGTTCAACAGGCCCATGTCATCGTTGAAGTTAATGAAAAAAGAATGTTTCGCATCTGGGACTTTGTCCTCGGCCTCTTTAAAAGGAACGCTCTCCAAGATCCAGAGCAGGAGGACCAAGAGGAGGCGAGTCGGCCCCGGGACGGAGGGCGATGGCGAGTGTGAACTGTGCAGGTGTGTTTATTTGATCTAAAAAATAAGTTGTTTGTATTTGTTTTAAAATAGCTAAAATAGGTTACATTCACATTATATATAGGCCTTATAGGCCAAATGGTGTTGTCTCATCGAGGCCAAACGAGTCTTTCGCTTGGGTTCAGTTATAAAAACATTATTAGGCTACTATAAGCCCTATATTATAGAATACAAGCTTGTTTTAGTATATATATCAAATGATACTGTTGTAGGCTGGGCTACTAAATGTGCTTGCCTTATGTAACAGTGTAACGCTATGGATCAACTTGAATCTGAAAGGAATTGTAGACCTTGTATCCATCCCTCGCAGGTGCTCCATATTCACCGGTGGTGGCAGCAGTCGCTCGGTCCGTCGCATCCTGGCAGCCTGCCTTCTCTCCTTCGCTGCCCTGCTAGGAGCCGTCTCTGTGGACCTCAACTCCAGCTTTGATCTGTTGCACGCCACAGAAGCTGCCTACGATGAACTGACCTCGTGCAGGACGATGGCTATACTGCAACTCGTGGCTAAACTCCAAACGATGAGAAGTCTATGGACGGAAAACCTAAGCAATGACACTTCGGAGGCCATGACCTTCTCTGAAGTGATTATACCCGTGTTTGACGGTCTCTGCAATCCTGACACGCCCGGTCTCACCAACAGCCATGGCCTTCCCTGCGACGAGGACCTCGCGCCTTTTTGTACGGACGTTTATAACGACGTGCAAGAGCTTCGGAACTCCACATGGAGGGAGCAGAGCATGCATGAAAACGGTACCCTGGCCTTTTCCCTGGTCATCGCCAGACTCCTCGACATGTGGGGCACGGCCGAGCAGAGCGTCCTCATGGCCAAACAATACTCGGCCTGGAGAGACGTGCTCTCCTCCAGACTCCTGCAGGCGTTCATAGAGCTCACCCACCAGGCGGCCCACCTCCCGCCCGCGGAGACCCGGACGGGGGGCTTCCGCCGCAAGTGGACCGCCGCACTCAGCCGCCTGGGCTTCGCCAGGGTCATGTCCGAGACCCTGAGCGACTGTTGGCTGGAGAACGTAGACCTCAGGCCCAACCTGACGGACCCCCTCAAGGACCCCTGGGACACGTCCGGACCCCCCGGCCGCGATCCCACCTCCCCTCCCCTGCTCCACGCCCTGAGGGACACCCGCCAGTGCCTGCTGGAGGTGTCGGTGCCCGCCCTGCGCCGGGCGTCCCGCGAGGTGTTCTCGGGGCTGAGCATGCGAGTGTGCCTGCTGGCCATGGCCTGCCTCATCTACCCCGTGGCGCTGGTGTCCTTCAAGCAGATGACCGAGTGGATCCAGAATTACGCGCGCAGCCTGCGGGAGAGGACGGAGGACCTGCGGCGCCAGCGGCGGCTGGCCGAGGACCTGCTCCACCAGATGCTGCCCAAGTCGGTGGCCAAGCAGCTCCGGCAGCAGAAGCACGTGGAGGCGGAGAGCTACGACAAGGTCTGTGTCCGCTGGGTACACACAATCTGTGGCGCTGCTGGGTACACGCAATCCGTGCCGCTGGGGTCCTCACAATGTGTGGGAGTGTGTGTGTGTGTGTGTGTGTGTGTGGTGATGGCTGGTTGAACCAGTTGCACACTGATTTCTCAATGGGCAACAGGTTTGCAGCCCCACCCAGCACCACCCAGAGTCCAATCAGACTCGGCAGGTGAGGCTGCTTCAAGCAGTCATTATCCACACACACTCCCATGCCATGGACGATGCTTTCATCGAGCAGGTGGGTTGGTGGGGTGGATCCTTTCTCAAGGATGCTTACATTGCCTACAGGTAGACAGCACACATTGGGGATTCGAACCTGGAATCTTTTGGCTGGGTGTCCCAACACCATCAAGCTGCTGTAGAATCGCAGCCTACAGGCAAACTGGGATGTGTTGTGGGGGGAAATAAAATGGTGTTGATGACATAAGTGGTAAGAAGGATTTTCTTGATGAATAGTAAGGCTTGGGCATGATGGGGTAGATGAAAAACAGTAAGGAAGATGAGATTTGTGAATTCTGTTTTAATATCTGCATTTGTCGTTCTGATAACGCATCATCACAAGACTTTGAAAACTGTGAAACATTATGTGAAATGAACAAAAGATAACACACACACACACACACACACACACACACACACACACACACACACACACACACACACACACACACACACACACACACACATTGAATGGAACGATGGGTAGAATGAAGGGATTGCGACCGCAGATGGTTTGAAGTAATCCCCAGGTGTGTGATTTCACCTGGAGCAATATATAACAATGTCGTCTGGATCTAAACATTTCCATATTAAAATTGCTTGTTAATACTGAAGTGAAAAGCTTATCTTGCAAGATCTAGGCAACATACTGAATTAGCCTGATCCTTATTTGCTAGCTTTGTTGCCATTGTCTGTGTAATTGCCCGTAATTATCCTATTCCATATTCATCAGGAGATAAAACAGGATATATGGGTGAAAATTGCGTTTGGCTCATTGAAGAGGTTTCAAGCAGCTGTTCCAAGCTCTCTTTGTGACCACATTTCACACTGATATTTTTTTCTGGATACACAGATGTTACAGATTTCGAGTTCTGGCAAGAAAACCAAAAGCTGTAACCGCTATAGTAACAAAAGTGTGGGCTAAAATGTTTCCGAAGGAGGACAGAAAAAATGCTGTTTAGTGCAATTTGCAATAGACATTTTATTCACGTTTGTTTAAAGGTGCAGTGTGTAGGATTTAGTGGCATTTAACGGTGAGAGGCCGATTGCAACTGAACCAAATAACCCAACCCTCCATTTCCAACGACATAGGAGATGCTCCAGTGGCTTACACTGGCCAGTAGGTATTCCAAAACAATGTCATTGTCTACTACAGTGGTTCTCAAATGGGGGTATGTGTACCCCTGGGGGTACGTGAGATTTTAAAATATACATATATTTAAAAAGTAGCATCCATGCAGAAATCCTTTAAAAATAATTATTTAAAAGATATTTCAGGAAAATATAAGTATAAGTTCATAAAATGAATTTTATATTCTGTAGGCTATTCAATTTCATTATCCTTAAAACCCACAGTCTCCCTCATACCAGGATGGTTCGACCCAACCTGTCATATGCCACCTGGCATCGCCTGTCAGTCACTTGGATCAACGATGGAGTCGTGGTTGAAGCGTAGCAGCAATTCTTTTGAGCTGTGCTGGTTAGGGGGTACTTGGCTGAAAAAATATTTCACAGGGGGTACATCACTGAAAAAAGGTTGAGAACCACTGGTCTACTACAGCATAGAGTAGCCAAGTGTCAAGTGATGAAGTTCCTTGATAGATTTATAAAATATATTTTGATATTTAGTCTGTAAAAATATATATTTCAATGCTTACAAGTAAGATGGCGATTATGATTTTATTAAAAAATGCGTTCTTCTGCCAAGTTGGTTCCTCTAGATGCCACTAAATGCTTACTACTTATACCCCTACTAACGGAGGGATTCTAGTGGAAACAGGCTATGCGTTAATGCTGGCTCAATCAGAATACTGATTGAGTAATGCTATATTAACCAGACTGTCTCAGTCTGTCTTATCCTATGCATCGCCACTCTATGTATTTTATTTGTCTTTCTACAGGTTACCATTTTCTTCTCCGACATCGTGGGCTTCACCACCATCTCTGCCTCCTGCAACCCCCTGCAGGTGGTGGAGATGCTCAACAGCCTGTATATGTGCTTTGACACACGCATCAACTCCTACGACGTCTACAAGGTACAACGTTGATCTGAGGGGACAATGATCGGTAGGATAATGTTGGACCTCAGGTTATAACGATAAATTGAATAGTGTTGTGGCTGACATGAGGTCATAATGATATGGTGTATATTATTGTTGTTGAGAAAATGTGATAATGATATAGTGGATATTGTTGTGGTCGACCCAAGGGGATAATGATAAGTTGAATAATATGTTGTGGCTGACATGAGATGATAATGCTATGGTGGCTGCTGTGTGTGGTTGACTCAAAGTTATATTGATAAGTTGGATAATGTTGTGGTTGACCTGAGGTGATAATGATATGGTGGAAACAGTTTGGTTGACCTCAGGTGATAATGATATGGTGGATATTGTTGTGGTTCACCTCAGGGGATAATGACGGGTTGGATGATGCTATAATGCTATGGTGGGTACTGTGTGGTTCACCTCAGGTGGAGACCATCGGAGACGCCTACATGGTGGTCAGTGGGCTGCCTGAGAGGAACGGGGACAAGCATGCGGATGAGATAGCTAAGATGTCTCTGGACCTGCTGGCTGCGGTCCGGCAGGTCACCATCCCTCACATGCCCAACCAGAGACTCCAGCTCCGCGCAGGGATCCACACAGGTGAGCTAAACCCGTGCAGCCCTGCAGTTATTACTACTATTACTACTACTAACTACTATTCATTCATCACTCAACATATTCAACATCATTCAACATACGCTTCATTCTGACTTGGTGGATCGGTAGTGAATTCAGATCCATGTGATTGAGGAGCAGGTAGGGGTTAGGTGTCTTTGCTCAAAGATGGCTACAGGTAGGCAGTGGTAATTGGAGAACCCAGTACATTTAGACTGGGAGAGGAACACCACATCTCAGCCGCTACACTCTTCTGCCCCCCTTACCCAGCCCTAATAGATGTCTATTCTCTTTCTTTTATTTATATTTGACATTTCTTTGATGGCACAATGTGTTTAAATATATATGTTTATAATGAACATAAATTACTCATTGTTTAGGAGCTACCAGTGTCTGTTCTAAATGACAACCTAGAGAATACAGGTTATTTTCAGGTATTTTCATGACAAAAGAACAGCCTTGATGATATGATGATGACCCACTAAAACCCATAGCCAACCTGCCAATCTGCCAACACTGATAGTGTTTCATACTTGAACGATGTATTCTATATGGTCTTTCTATGTTGAAGGAGGGGTCTTTCATAATAAGTATCTTTATGACCATCCCCACCAAATACACACACACACACACACACACACACACACACACACACACACACACACACACACACACACACACACACACACACACACACAGTGAAACCAACACAGAGAGGTAAGCATTGATATAATGAAAAAGAGGGAGTGGGGTGTGTGTGTGTGTGTGTGTGTGTGTGTGTGTGTGTGTGTGTGTGTGTGTGTTCAGGTCCATGCGTGGCAGGTATCGTGGGCTACAAGATGCCGCGCTACTGTCTGTTCGGTGATACGGTCAACACAGCCTCTAGGATGGAGTCCACCAGCCTGCGTAGGTGTACACACACACACACACACACACACACACACACACACACACACACACACACACACACACACACACACACACACACACACACACACACACAAGCCCTTAGCCATGCCTAACACGCAAAATATACGTATAAACACATCAGACTCAATCCCTCCCAAATGGCAATACAAACGTCTGTATTAATCCATTCAGTTAAACTTTATTGCCTGTGTATTGTGTGGCTCCTGATCACCAGCCCAGAAGATCCACGCCAGCTCGGCCACCTACCTGGCCCTAATGAAGGACAACGCGTACGAGCTGCAGCTCCGAGGGGAGATCGAGGTCAAGGTGAGGGGGCTCCCGGCTCCGACCAGACACTTCATCTAACACTTCCATTCTGGTGGGGGTCGTGTCGGCTTTCGGGCTGACGACGAAAGGTTCATGCTGCTCACCTTACTTGAGACACACAATCATAATAATTAATTTCATTTATGTAGCACTGTGGGAGTGTGTGTGGGTGATGGCTGGTTTAAGCAGCCTCACCCGGCCCAATCAGTCTGATTAGGGCCAGGTGAGGCTGCTTAAACTAGCCATCCTACACACACACTCCCACAGGTGCATTTTTACAAAGGACTTGAACGTGCTCGCAGCAATTCATTTAACTGTTGCCGACTCTGCTAGCCTCAATCTCTGCTCTAGCCTACAGGCTAGGCTACGATCAGGCCTGGTTGATGAGCCGTACTCTACGTGTTGCCGTTATAGACTGTGTTGTCTTGTTTCATTAAAAAACACTCGTAAGCCCCAGTTTAACTCACGCCTGCTCCCTTCAGGGGAAAGGGAAGATGAACACCTACTGGCTGGTCGGTCACAAGAACTACAGCGTGCAGAATGACAGCCTGGTCTGCCACTGGAACCCCAACCTGGCCCGCAAGAAGAAACCAGTGGCTAACAGCCGGGGCTCTGTGGCTAATGTGGGTACAATAAAACACACAACACAACTCAACATCACAACTCATCAGCTCATGTTGAACAGATGTGGAAAACACCATTGTACAATTCCTAGTCATTTGCATTAAGTACACTTCTATTTTATTTCGTTTTATAATTTTCACTTTTATCCAAAGTTAACTACAAGCAATGCCGAGAATAATCCAACAAACTGCAAAAATAAATGTGAAAGTGCCGCTCAGCCAACCAACCATGTCCAACGTGTCTCTTCTTACCCCCTCTACTCATTACCCACCCCATGGACCCCCTCCTCTGCCCCCCAGTCTGCGGTGACGGTAAACAACCTGAGTGAGAACCCTTCCAGCCCCAAGTCCATCCTCTCCTCCACCACCCCCCACAGCCCTCCACAGCCGCCCCAGGACAGGCCTGGCCTCTGCGTCTCGGCCCAGGTGGAGCACTGCGGCAGCGGGGGCAGAGGACGCAGCTACAACACCCTGGGCTCCATGGTCGGCGGGCTCCAGGGTGGAGAAGAGAGCCCGGCGCTGAGCGAGGCCAGGGCCCGTGGGGGGGACAAGCCCGACCTGCTGCCCGGCTCTATTCCACACCTGTGACTGCAGGTGCTGAACGCGGCCAGCAGAGGGCGCTAGTTCCCTTTTTATTGGTGTTCTGTGATTACGAGATGTGGTTTTCAAGATGTCACCTCCAGTGTGGTTCTCTATGTTAGTTTTTTTGTGTACGGTTTCCTTAATGAGACTCTGTTAAGGAGAGTCTGGTTTATATGGTACCAAATAAGACAAAATTATTGAAATCTTCACTTTACTTAAAGTATTCAGTACAAATTTGATATTCCAATGATATCAACACCATTTAGCATTAGGTAACACATATTGCCTTTTTGATTTATCAGTTTGTCATTATGTCAAATAGAAAATTATCTATAATGCTTAATTACAAAAACATTTTTCATATTTATTTAATCATTTCATTACATATTTACAGCAACATTTAATATTACAAATATTAGGTGTAGTCTTTTCTTTATTGTTACTTTTAAGAAATTGTAAATATATTAGTATTTATATATATATATATATATATATATATATATATATATATATATATATATGATTTGTGAGGTTTCATTATCAGCTAAATGATGTGTATTCTGTATTTTGCCAAGTAAATACCTTGGCGAAGTTATTGGGTAAATCTATGGGTAAATAAAATCCATGATGAACATTTTTATTACATTTCTATATATATTTTTGTGTTTTTGTGTACTCTGTACTACCTTCAATGTCGCATGATCACAAAATATATTATTTCAATGATTTACTAAAATACATACATACAAACAGACATACAATTACATTCAATTTCATACTATAGACGTAAGAATATAAGATGCATCCCTCTTGCAAACTTTAAGTTGCCTGCTGTGATACATATTGCCTGTGAGTCATCTATGCCAGTATTATCTGGCATGCAAACTAGTCACCTTTCGGCGAAATTCGCCGTTTTTTAAACAAAATTGGCCACTTGTGTGATTCGTGGAGATCCATTGAGAAAACATTGGGGGTGGGGGGGGGGGGGGTCTACAGTCTGACGAAAACGAGACGATAACTAAATAAAGATCAATTTAGGATGACAAAAACTACGACGAAATCTTTTGACACTTTCGTTAACTAATAAAAACGAGACGAAAATGTAAGCGGGACGATTGGGGAAGCGATCCAATCAGAACTAAGCTCTTTATGTGGGGGAGTACTGATCGTCCCGCTCGGCAGGTCAACTAGCAGGCACTTGCTGCGTCGCAAGTAAGTGTCCCTTTGTAAACAGTTTGGCGCAACAATCACCGGTTAAAACACAACCAACTTGAAGTCATTGGCAGACGAGTCATCCCGAAATTCACGCAAAGATAAGCATACTTGAACAGTTTTTTTTCTTTCAAGCTAATGTTATGTGTGTTTTCGCTAGAATTGGAATACAATACAAGCTGAAAGAAACCACCGCTGTCCTGTAACGGTACCGGAGCTCTGTGCTGTCGACACCACAGCGGGGCACAGAAACACAGGATTCACTGTCGTTTCTGTGACATGAGAAACACTAAAAATTAATACTAATGTTTTATAAAGAAAGCTATATTAGTGGGAAAGCCACGCAACAGATTACGGTTACATACAGTAATGTTGTGACGGGAGAAAGGAGCAGAAATATAGTATAGAGACAACTTGGAGCTGTGTGTGCGCGTATGTTTGAGTGAGAGACGGGAGTGGATGAGAGACAGAAAAATCGGACCCCCCTCCATTGTACCTCACAGGTACAGAAGGCCTCCGAGGATGGGCCACTGAGTGCAAATAAAGCTAGTGCATCCCAGAACAACAACAGACCAAGGAGGACGCCAGAGCAAAATGCATTGTAGGCCTACACACAGGATTAGCAGTCCCAATGATTGAAGATGAGGACTTTGTTTTAATGATTGATACAGTTGATAGGAGGCTGACTGTTCCCCAGAAAACTAATAATAAAAAAAATTATAAATAAAAAAAAATTATATAAAATAAAATTGTATAAAAAAAATTATATATAAAAAAAATTATATAAAAAAAATATATATAAGATTTTAAAAAAATTATATAAAAAATATAATTATTTAAAAAATAATAAATAAAAAAAATTTGACCTGCATGAATATTTTTTTTTGGACCTGCACGCATATATTTTTTTGGACCTGCGCGGGCATTTTTTTTTTTTGACCTGCGTGCGCATAGTTTTTTTTGGACCTGCGTGCGCATATTTTTTTTTTTACCTGCCGCATGTCCAAAAAAAAATATGGGCGCGCATGTCCAAAAAAAAATATGCGCGCAGGTCCAAAAAAAAATATGCGCGCGCAGGTCCAAAAAAAATATTCGCGCGCAGGTCAATTTTTTTTATTTATTATTTTTTTTATAATTTTAAATTTTATAACTTTTTTTGTTGTTTGCATGCCTGATTATTCATTTAAGAATTACTCCCACCCTTTTTATTTAATTAATTATGGAATTGATCACTGAGGATGTTAAGTTATGTTGCCCGTTAGCTGGGGTGTGGTCATGTGTTTGAAACACTGTCTGTTTAACCGTGACGGGACAAATCATTTGAATTCAGCGGATAAATGTAAGGTTTACCCCGAGTACATGGTTATGTTTCATAACCATGTACTGTTATCAGACTTGATTTGGCACATACACTCAAACAGTTACACAGACACACACACGCACACACACACACAATCCAAATAATAATAATTTACATAGCCACAAAATAAATCATCATGTGTTTCCATATATTTTTCCCACTCTTGCATGAACTAACAGCTCCACATTCAGAGCAGGAGATGACGAATATGAACAATATGTTATCAGCCAGTCGGTGACGTCTAGGGGTCAGGGGGGGTCAGACAGACAAGGAAGAGATGGAGAACATTCCTCAGATTCCTGGAGCTGTGCTGCTGTCACTCTCATATCAGAACATCAGGAAGTGGTCTTCAAGCAAGACCCTTTCAACAGACAGTCCAGACTAACCGCCCATAGTCTCAGGGTG